>NW_015163639.1:259675-260681 GCF_001447785.1 Gekko japonicus | reverse complement strand
TGGTACAGTTCTAATTGGTCGCCGTTACGGAGCGACCAATAGTGAGTCCATTCTGAGCAGCCTTCGTCCGGCTCGAAGCTTAACATAGGGAGTGAATGTGGCGATTGAAGTAAGCTATTTTAATACATTACAACCCCTCTATTTTTTATTTCCTCGTACTCCCACCCAGCCAAGCTCTGGTGCTCAAAATCACCTCAGCTGCAAGAGATGTGTTTCGGGGAAATGTTTATGGGGAGATAAGAGCTGGGAACAGGCTTAGCACCCTGCCCCTCTCTCCCCACCTTTTTGCTTCAAAATTCAGACCCCACCTCTTTTCCCATCTTGGGAGAATTTTATATCTATAAATATATGCACAGAACTGTCACCATAACATTTAGTTTGGCCTTGGGCTGTGGACAGATAATAGCTTCCCAGAGTTATGGAAAGATATTGTAGAGTCACTAAGATAAATAGTACATGTGATCTTTTTAAAAAACCCAAAAAACAAATCCCGCTGCAGTGTCCTGTAAACACCAGTTTACCACAGTTTTCACAGTTTTAGGTTGCACTCTGAGAAAGCCGAACCAAGCCTGCACAAGCAATGCCGAGTGATAGATGGACAACATTTGGGTACAACTGTCAAGGGAGACTCTCGCATAGCGCCCATGATCGTAATACTTGGAGGGTTTTTTTTTCTTCTAGTAGTTGTTATTGTGGGGTTGTTGATTGCACTGGGTCATCTTTGTTTTATTTCCCCTCACCACAACAGCAGCATGGGAGGAAGAGCCCCTACCCGTCCCTGTACCTGTCCTTGGTGACCTCTTGGTCTCGGATGCTACCAGCAACTCCGTCCGTCTCTCGTGGAGTGTCCCAGCGGGCAGTTTTGACTCCTTCATGATCCAGTACCAAGACCCAGAGGGCAACAGCCAAGCCCTGCCCGTGGGCCGTGATTCCCTTGAGGTCACTGTTCCCAACTTAACCCCTTCCCAAAGATACAGGTTCAACCTGTATGGCATCTCTGGGCCAC
>NW_015163639.1:258716-259573 GCF_001447785.1 Gekko japonicus | reverse complement strand
CGCCGACAACGTCAACATGGGGCCTTTGTTTAGGGTCTGCCGCTGCCCGGAAGATACATAGGCGCGGGGGAAGGGGCTGCGGAAGGCAAAAGGGAAGGGGGCAGCGATTTCTAAGCATGAGGGCGGGCGAAGAAGGCCACAGCCACCGCCTTCCGAGCGCCGACAGACACAGCCGGGTGGGAGGGGGGCAGCTCCTGAGGTGAGTCCGGGGGAGGCTGAGCCCCTCCCTGAAATTTTCGGTGGGGGCTGAAGACCCGACGCCCCCCTGAAGATTACGCCTATGACAATCAGGAAAAGGGGGATCATCAATCTGAAAATCCTTGTGTGCCTCTGGTGTTTCCAGAGCAAAAGGTCTATCGACCAAATATTTCTCAGGGAGTGTCCGCACACTGCAAAGCTGCAGGCTTGATTTACAGAATCTGATGTGTCTGTTTAGCCATCGGCTAGGCAAAACTACGCCCCAAAAAAGACCTGGGCAAACATATCAAAGCTGAAAAACAGGGTTAACAACCAACGTTAATTCATGTTGGTTTACGATACACATCAAACTGGAGTAAAGTAACAAAGCAGGTATTTGCCCAGCTTGCTGCTGTGAATGTCCTTGATGGTACATTTATTTATTCGATTTCTCTTCCTCCGGGGAGCTTACAGCAGTATAGATGATCTTTGAGAGCGTTGGAGATCTTTGAAAAAGAACCTCTGCTCCTCCACCAAAATACTAATCTCATTATTGTTTTTACTGAAGGAGTCCACAGCAACTAAACCAATCTCCTCCCCCCCTTGATCCAGTTCTCATCTTTGTTATTGCTTTCTAGGGGGCATTTAGGAAACTGTGAGGGGTGGGCCATCCTAAACGT
>NW_015163639.1:217025-258686 GCF_001447785.1 Gekko japonicus | reverse complement strand
GATCCTCGCAGCACCGTCTCAAGAAACAGAAGAGAGGCCAGATGGGGCAAGAGTGGTTCATCCTAGCCTAGGGGAGCTCTTAGCCTCTAACCCTACCAGCAATTCCGTACATCTCTCCTGGACTGTCCGTAGTGGGAAATTTGACTCATTTCAGGTCCAGTTCAAGGATGCCGAAGGGAAGCCTCGGGCAATACCCTTGGAAGGAGACTCCCGTGAGGTCACCATCCCAAGTCTCTCTCCTTCCCACAGATACAAGTTCAACCTCTATGGGGTCTCTGGACGCAAGCGCTATGGCCCCATTTCCACCGAGGCTTTGACAGGTCAGCAGCAACTTGGTGTTAGCTTAGCTGGAGATTTTTCACGTATCTTTTGCACTTCCTATTTAATTTCTTGGTTTCCAAAGGTGGCACTGGTGTCAGAAGTGGTTTCCTTTGGCTCTTGAATTTCTTGTTCTTACAGCAGTTATTGCAGAACAAACCTTCCATAGTCCATCTGTTTCCTTCCCTCTCCTATCTCTCGTTTGGTGTTCCTGTCTCCATTTTTTCCCCTACATACAGGTTGGGATCTGCTTGGATGAAAACTCCTTTGGGGGTTAAGTGTTTCTCTTTCCATTTAGATTGGGTCATGCTCCTTGTGAATGGGTTGTCAGAGGGCCTTTTCAGCCCATCAGAATCACTGTTGCTGCCCACGTTTTGCACAGCATCTAGCCAAGATGATTCACGGAAGAAGAGCATGTTTGGAGCATACTGTATTTTTCTAGTGCTCAAACTGGGAAGAATATTGATTTACGTTGAGAAATACATAAATGTTAACAGGAGAAATGCGGCTCAAGGGAAGAGAATGTGGGCCCAAAACAAAAGCAATCAGGGGTCAGATGCGTGCGAAGGAGAAGCAAAACTGAAATTGTGTTTTTCACATCAGAACAGCACAGATGAGAAATTTGAAATCATCCCTTGTTAGCGATGCTCAAAAAAAAATCCTTTTCAATCTGCCCTTCCTTCTGAGTTACGGAGAAATTGGCTGAGGACAGACTGGCAGTATGAAGTGCGAGGGAGGCGGGGCAAAAAGACCTGGACCAAGTTGTGCCGGGATTCCCGGTCGCACTGCACCTACTGATGCGGGAGCATACCGGGGAGGAGGTGCAAGGTAGCATTCACACTGTTGGCCCACCCTTGGCGGAGACGCGGCTGTAAGGGGCTTTTTTTCACTCCGCCGACATGCGCCTATGCGCATGGGTGCAGCACTGCAGCACTGCAGCTTGTTTGCGGCTTTTAGCGTGCCCACTTCTGGGAAGTGGGATCAACGCGCTCTCCAGGGTTTGCTACAGCTTTCACCTGGTACTTTTTAAACTCGGTAGGGAATCGTCCTAGGACGGGTTGAGTACGGCTGGGGAACGCCTGACAGCTGTGGCTGCGTGAACCGGCCCCTTTAATCCGTTTGTGAAACGTGCCTATATTGGGCCAAACTGCCAGTCTGAACTCAGCCATTGCTTCCCTGTAGTGCAACTCACACTACTTAGGATCCAAGGCACTTATTCCACTCTACACTACTAACATGCACATGGGTATTGATCAAACACCCCCACCTCCAAATGCCAGATAGGATTACATGATTTTGGGGGAATGTGCCATCATGTTGTAGCCAACTTACAGTGATCCCATCCTCCTGTGCAGACAACATCCAAGCAATGACCCCCCTGCATTTTTTTGGTACAGAGACAGTGGGTGATTTCCCACAAGCGCTGCTCCGTGCTCACTCTTCTCTTTGGCCTGATGGTACGTGTCCATTTCAAACAAGCTGCTGCACGACCCCATTTTGCCCCAGAGCTTCGTGCGATTTTCCCCGCGTCTACTCAATCCTGTTTTTTGAGGATTGAGTAGACGCGGGGAAAATCCCACAAAGCTGCAGGGCAAAATGCGGCCGAAATTGACACGTACCATCGGGGCAAAAGGGAGGAGTGAGCGTGGAGCAGCGCTTGTGGGAAGTCACCCTATGTTAGTGTTGCTCTAGGTTGGGAAATTCCTGGAGATTTGGAGGTGGAGTCTGAGGAGAGACCTCAGCAGGTTATAATGCCATAGAGTATGGCATTTCCCCCCCAAGGAAACTGATCCCTGACATCTGGAGATCAGTTCTAATTCCAAGAGATCACCAGGCCCCACCTGAATGCTGGCAACCGTAGACTGTGAACATTTGATTTGCATGTATGTAGGCGCTCTCTGCACATTTCAGTACCCTGCAAAAATGCAGGGTAAAGAAAGACAGAAACATGTGTTAAGCTTATGTGCATATAGACTCCTCAGAAGAACACATGGGCATTGAGAGGGGGAGGAGAGTAGGCCCAGGCAATGCAATCCTGACCCTCCATTTGTATATTGATAGTACACATGTGGAAGTCTCCTGCACAGGGGCCGCGGCTGCTAAGGGAGGATACAGTTCTGGATTGCATCCATCCTTCTTTTGGGTGGCCAAGTCTACTTCCCAGCAGTGGGCTGAACTGCATTCCTTTTTGTGCCATTGACATCTATGATATTTATGCTTCCTCATTTAATTATCAGATGAAGTCATGACACCGAATCCAATATGTGCCCACTAAAAGTTATGCTAAAAAACCTAGCGCATTTGGATAATCATCAGTAGTTCAAATTGTACCAGCATGGATGAAACCAAAGGTCGCCACTTTTTCCTCAATATCCTTTACCTATCTCTTCATTTTACCTCAATGTCTCTTTTTAACTCCTTATCTCTTCCTGTCTCTTAAAGCTTGTTGCCACAGTGAAAAGTCTTTCCTGTTTTATTCCTTTTTTCCATCTAGCATCATTTAGAAACTGCAGAAACTGGATTGTCTCTCTTGGCTATATTGATTCACTTCCTCTCTATCTGTTTTAGCCTCTGCCACAGTTTCACTGGAGGAAAGAGTCCCTGTTCAGCCGAGCTTGGGAGAGCTCTCAGTCTCTGATATCTCTAGTGACTCCGTCCTTCTCTCCTGGACCATTCCTACTGGAAGCTTTGATTCTTTCCTCATTCAGTTCAAGGATGCGGAGGGCAAGCCTCAGGTGCTACACATGGAGGGTAACTTCCGCCAGGCCACCGTCCCCAACCTGGCCCCCTCCCGCAGATACAAGTTCAATCTCTACGGTGTTTCTGGCCGCAAGCGGTCAGGCCCAATTTCCACGGATGCCACCACAGGTCAGCCTCCAAAGCAGGTCTTGAGCAGACTCAACAATCTGCCTTTAAAAAAAATTGTTTCTTTAAAGTAGGGTTGTCAGATCTTACCTGGCTGCTGGTGGGGGGGGGGTGCCTCTTCTTTTCCGGAACGTTTTAGCATGCACGTGGCATGGTGAAATCAACTGGAAGTGACATCATCGCATAGGGCACATTGCAGGGGACACTCTAGCGGGTATGATAATCATAGAGAAGAGAAGAAGAGAAGAGATTGGATTTATACCCCGCCCTTCACTACCCAAAGGTGTCTCAGAGCGGCTTACAAACTCCTTTCCCTTCCCCTCCCCACAACAGACACCCTGTGAGGTAGGTGGGGCTGAGACAGCTCTGTCAGATACTGCTCTTTTTCAAGAACAGCTCTTATCAGAACTACGGCTTGCCCAAAGTCATCCAGCCAGGTGCAAGTGGAGGAGTGGGGAATCAAACCTGGTTCTCCCAGATTAGAGTCCATGCACTTAACCACTACACCGAACTGGCTCTCTCCTGGACCATTCCTATTTTCCTCAAACATTAGAGCTTTCCCTCCAGGTGATGTCATTGCGCTGGGCACGTTGGCATGGTTGGGACTGTTTGGGGGTTGGGCTCCCCCAGCCAGCCAGCTGGACAGGGGCAGATTGGGGGCCCTGAAAGTGGGTGAACCCCCGCCACCGTCGGGGGAATGGCAACCCTACCTTAAAGGGAACAGATACAACAGAAATTGTTATCTGGGCACTGACTGCTTTTCCAAGGAGCAGTAGTTTGCATTTCATTCTTGGGGGTGGTCCCTGCTTCCAGGTTTCATTTATCCCACAGTGTTCCTTTGGGCAGGCATCACAATGGATACTGTTGCCTGTCCTTCAAGGTTTTGCGGCTCATCTTGGCCCAATGATATAGCACCAGTTTTGCATGCAGAGAATTCTGAGTTTTACCTATATTTCAAGTTGTAGAGCCTGGGGAAAGTCTCAACTTGAGATCCTGGAAATCCACTGGTGGTCAGAGTAGACAGGAAAGGACAAAATGAGCCAATGGTCTGGCTCAATATTAGGTTTGTAGGTCCATTAAGAACATAAGAATAGACTGGGGGTCCCTAACCTTGTTGAATCTGTGTTTTTTTAAGTTTGAGAACAGGTAGTGGCTGCCACAACAAAATGGCTGCCATGGATGGGAGCTGTCACAAAATGGCCGCCACAGAAACCAAGCCCAATCACAAATTACTTGGAAGGTCAACAAAATGTTTCAGTGTTCCAAGCCAAACATTCCCCTGTGACACAAACAGCATTTTCCCAGCAGGTGCTTCCTGTAGACATAAAGGTGATGGGTTCTTCTGAAGCACTTCCTGCTCTAGTAAACTAGAGAAAAGCCAGGACTTGCTCTTAGCAAAAAGATGCTATGAGAAAAAAGCAAGGGGGTGCTGGGAAACATGTTGGTGGGTGCCCATTAGGGGTGTGCAATTTTTTTAAAATCGATATCTTTCAGTTTGGGTCTACTGGACCCAATTTCCAAAAAATCCCAGATCCTAATAGTGGTATGGGATTCGGATCCGGGTTTTTTTGGAAATCCCAAATATTTTTCAGATTCAATAGACCCAAGAAATACTGTTGTTGTTGTTGTTGTTTTTAAAGCCAACTCCACTGCAGGAGAAGCTGGCCCCAGGATCTGCATGCCATGGGGAGGTCTCTCCCCACAGCATGCAGACCTGGCTGGGATGGCTTCTCCTGCAGTGCGGTTTAAACTGCGCTGCAGGAGAAGCTGGCCCCAGGATCTGCTATGCCACTGCTAGCAGATTGTTCCCTGCAGCACATCAGCTTCTGGCGCTGGCCTCTTCTGCAGCCCAGTTTAAACTGGCCTACACAAGAAGCCAGTCCCAGTCTGAGCCGGTGGGAACATTCTGCTCCCACCCGTACAGCTGATCCTCAGGCTGTCTTCTGCAGTCCCTTTAAACTTAAAGGGACTGCAGTAGAAGCCCAACAAACAGTGGATCTGTTTTCGGATCTACTGGTAATTTCCAAATATATCTGGGATTTTCTCGGGATCCCTCCCCCCCAAGAAAACGCAGATACATTTGGGAAGCCAAAATATACCCGGTATATTTTTGGCTCGGTATATTTTTGGCTCAGGTAGATCCGAATGCACACCCGTAGTGCCCATAGGCACCATGTTGGATATCATTGACCTATTCCATCTAGTCTAGCATCCTGTTTCTCAAAGTAACCAATCAGATTTTTACAGGAAGTCCATAAAGAGGGCATGACAGCCTCTCCTGAATTCTAGCAACGTTCTAGTGGAAGCAAAATTTCACACCATTCACATTGCTCATAATTTTATAAAGGCCATCACATCCTTTTTGCTTTGCTGTTTAAAACTAAAAGCAACCTTGGAAGCAGATAGGATGGGATGTAGCACCTGATGGATTGTAAATGTATGCCAAGTTATCAGCTTGAATTGTGATGCAGGTATAAGGTTGCCACCACTGTCTTAGCAAATGCTGGGAGGTTTTGAAGGGAGTACTGGAGGGAGTGGAGTTTGGGGAGGATGTGATGTCACTTCTGGTTGACATTCTAGGTATTTCCCTTAATCTTTACCATAGAGAGATGGGGAAATTCCTAGAGAGTCACAATGGGGGCCATTTCCCCCATTCTGCTTGACAGTGAGGATGGGGGCTGACGACAGGGGTTTACCTGCCACAGACAGGCAAATGACAAGCTTATGCAGGCATCCTCACTGAGAAGGAGAATAAGGGCCAGGGTCCATAATCCATGCCCTCTGCTTCTTTCCCCCCTCCAAGTTGCATTCCAATCGTTCTCTCTTTTAGCTGCAACAGCAACATCGCCAGAGGTGACTACAGAGAGGGTTCCTGTTCAGCCCAGTCTGGAGCAACTGGCAGCATCTGACATCACCGGCGACTCTCTCCGTCTCTCCTGGATTGTTCGCACTGGGAATTTTGATTCCTTCTTGGTCCAATACAAAGATGCAGAAGGGAAATCTCAGTCGTTGCCCGTGGAGGGGGCTTTCCGCACCCTCACCATCCCAAACTTGGAGCCCTCCCGGAGATACAAGTTCCACCTCTACGGCATTTCTGGCAACAAGCGTCTCGGCCCTCTCTCCGTGGATGCTGTCACAGGTCAGCAGTAGCTGAATTGACTGATAACAGCTGTAACTGTTTCTGAGCTCTCTTTTTGTCCCATTCACAGCTCTTTTTCTCAGGGTGCACCTGCAGCAGCTGATGATATGATGTGTCATAATGTGATTTTTTTCCCAATATCTTCCAGGCCTCCCTTTTGATCCCTGGATTCTAGAGGCCCCTTTTGATGGAGGGTCACGTCTCTCTGCCTGGGATACGTCTGATGATTATTTGCTTTCATAATGCTGCTAATGTGCTTGTAACAACCAAAAACAGTCCCTTATTCCAAGGAGCTTACATTTATCAGGAAGATAAAGAGAGAGGAGTGTGGTGGGGATAAATGGGATGAATCTGGGTTTATTCCTGTCACAATTGCTTTTGACTTTAGGACCCATTTACAAGTCAGCAATTTTTTTTAAAAAAAAATTTAATGTCCTTGTGTCCCCTGCACGTCCCCTTTGGGCCCTGCCAACATATGTGCTCTGGGAGTTTCATGGTCAGAACTGAGTTCCCAGATGCTCACAGACCTGATTTGGATCAGGACCACAACATATGAAGGTGAAGGGATCGAGATCCACATTACTGGATGGTCGATAGACCTCTTTCAGTAATACAGTGATGGTGGTGGAAAGTGCCATCAAGTTGCAGCCAACTTACAGTGACTCTGTAGGGCTTTCAAGGCAAGAACTTAACAGAGGTGGTTTGCCATTGCCTGCCAAGAAGAAGAAGAAGAAGAGACTGAATCTATACCGTGCCCTTCACTCGGAGTCTCAAAGCGGCTTCCAATCTCCTTTTCGTTCCCCTCCCCATAACAGACACCCTGTGAGGTAGGTGGGGCTGAGAGAGCTCTTTCAAGAACTGCTCTTTCGAGAACAGCTCAGAGAACTATGGCTTGCCCCAGGTCCTCCAGCAGCTGCATGTGGAAGAGTATGGAATCAAACCCAGTTCTCTTCTCCCAGGTTACAGTCTGTGCACTTAACCACTACACCAAACTAGCAACCCTGGGCTTCCTCGGTGGTCTCCCATCCAAGTACTAACCAGGGCCGATCCTGCTTAGGTTCCAAGATCTGATGAAATCAGGCTAGCCTGGACCATGGCCTTGTCTAAATGTTTCCAAGGAGATGTAATGAGGAAATGCGTGACGCGTTCCTTACATCGTGTAATACTGGGGCCTCAATTACCACAGCATCTTTATAATCTTATTGTTGTGTGTGGGAAGGCGGTGAGTTTATCATGGGTACTATCATGGCAGCCCTGACCTGGATACTCCAGGCTAGCCTGATCTTGTCAGATCTCGTAAGTTAAGCGAGGTCGGCCCTGGTCAGTATTTGGAAAGGAGACCACCAAAGAAGTCGTCGAGGGAAGCGGCTAGCAAGGTTCTCTAATGGCTGCCACCACTCTGGTATGGGTCTCCTCAGGAGGGCCCAGAGCACCCACCCTACCCCTTTATACACTCCTTTTTCAGTAGGTTTCCCCTGATAAGTGACAAAATGAGGCCTGAGGACTGAGACAGTGTAACAAACTATTTCTATTAAAGAGATTTAACAACTACTACAGTCCAATAACATATAGGAAAAATGAGCACCGTAAAGGTAGGAAAACCAGCGAAATAAGAAATCCTAACACATCTGACTATACTGCACATAACCTTCTCCAGGTATTTGGCTTCAAACTGACTCGCTCCTTTTGGATGAGGGACCCCTCCTTCTGGAGCAGCTTCACCAGCTCTGCTCCCTGTGAGTGAACACCCTCCCACTTTGGGCCAGGCCTTTTATTCCTTCTTCCCAGGCACCACCCTCTACTCTGCTGGTGGACGTTTTCCCTCCAAATCCCCTGATAACCAATCACAGGGTCAGAGGGAACCTGGGAAATGTAGGCCCTGTAGTCACTATAATTAGGGTTGCCAAGTAAAAATATCCTACCGGCGGGGGAGCCTCGGCGGGCTCCGAGAGCTGTCCTTCGATGCGCACGCGTGGCACCAGCACATCACCAGAAGTGATGCGCGACATCGATCACGTTGAAGGCGTGGCCCCGATTGTCGGAGGGAAAACCATAGAGTTTTCCCTCCGACGATCTGATCAGGGCCACGCCCCCAACGTGATTGACGTGGTTGCGTCACCTCTGGTGACGCAGCCACGCTGCGCTTCGGGGGGGCAGAGTTCCCCCCGGGGCCCGATTCCGCGGTGGCGGAAATCGGGCCTCCGAAGCAGGGGTTTACCCCCCCCACTTGGCAGCCCTACTATAATACAGGCTTCCCTGGAGCCACTAGGCCTCCCTAGAGCCTGTAGGCTGCACTACTTGGCGGGGAGGGCGGGGTAAAAGTTGAAGTAATAAATAAATAAATACTATAGTCCTAGGATCATGACAGAAGTCCAGGGTCATGACATGGAGGCAGGCAATGTCAAACCACCACTGAACATCTCTTGCCCTGAAAACCCCACAGGGTCACTCACCATAACTCAGCTGTGACTTGCAGGCAAAAAAACAAAACACCCTATCATGGCATAGTCTTTTCTTGCCTGTGTAGTACTTTTCTAATCACGGCCAAATTATTACAGGAGCAGAACCCCTGTGGATGCAATATCCTTCACTCCCCTTTCTCTTTCTTGTATCCCCCATGCCAGCACCCCCAGAAGAAGTACTGACTCCGCAGCCTAGCCTGGGAGAACTCTCGGCCTTTGACGTTACTACCGATTCACTCCGCCTCTCCTGGGGTGTCTCTACGGGGAGCTTTGACTCCTTCCTGATTCTTTACAAGGATGTGGAAGGGAGATCCCAGTCTCTTCCTGTGGACGGAGGCTCCCGTGAAGTCATCCTCTCCAACCTCGCACCTTCCCACAGATACAAATTCAGTCTTTACGGCGTCTCCAGTCGCAAGAGAGTTGGTCCGGTTTCCATTGATGTTGTCACAGGTCAGCTGCAGGCCCACAATATCAATAACTTTTTTCTCTGAAAATTGTTCTCTCCCTTTCTGGCTGGGCTTGAGAAGGTCTCTGGAGAAAGAGCATATACATTGTCTAAACAATTACAACTCCGAGTGCATATATCACCACATTCTTGTAAAACCTATCTCATCCTTTCCTGAACTGAGGTCAGGGGGAAAAGGTTTTGCATTAGAAGCCAGCTGTGTGCAGTGTTGATTGGCTGATTCACTGACCTATCAAATGCCTCCACCCTGGAGCAGTTCTGCAGCATTCTAAAATAAAGAAAGGCTGATTTCACACTAGAGCTGCCTCGATGTTGCGCCGCCGTTTGCCCCGATACTAGATCATTTAATATTAGTAATGGAGATAAGGGGCACCCCTGTCTAGTTCCTTTTTGTATTGCTAATCTTTCTGTCAATTCTCCATTAATTATAATTTTAGCCTCTTGTTCTTTATATATTGCCGAAATCATTGAAAGAAAATCATTACCACAGTCCCATATTCTCAGTTTCTGAATCATATATTCCCATGATAATGACCAAGAATTGCACACAAGAAGAGAAAGACGAGATCTCCAAGGTCGCAAAAATTGAAATAACTAACAAGATTGTTTACTTAGGCTGGCTTCAGAGTTGGCCATGCCCACTACAGCCAAAACTGTGGCTACAGAGGGAAGGCCTGGAGAACGACCCCCTGGTGACTCCAAGGTGGGCGGGCCAGGGGGGCCCCCTAGAAGGATTGAGGAGGTATTTAAATGCCTCTCCATGCCTTCCCCTGCCTGTCCAAGGGCCAGTTTGTGTGGGCTCCCTGCAGCCGCGGGGCACCTAGGCAAGCCAAGGGCCACACTAGGCTCCTCCTCTAATATGCTAATGAGCTGTACTGTTAGGGTGTGGCATAGTTTTCTGCTGATGGGTGTGGCCTGTTATGCTAATGAGTTCCTACTGGGCTTTTTCTACAAAAAAAGCCCTGTGTAGAATTATCTTTAAAAAAAATTATATTAGTTTAATAGTCGTTCCTAGGGAATCCAGCGTACTGTATTTCAGAGAGAGTGTCCTGATTTACAACTCACGTCCTACCCTGCACCAGCTTGCTTTCACACCTTTGCCTCCTTCTCTCTGTCCTCTGCAGAAAGTGGTTTTCTCTCATTCTTTCCCTGGTTGTTTCTGTTCCAGCTTCACAGATGGCAAAACCTACACCACCCCTCAGACTAGGGGAGCTGTTGGCGGACAACATCACTCCCAGTTCCCTTGACCTGTCCTGGAATGTTGAGGCGGGAAATTTTGATTCTTTTATTGTTCAGTACCAAGACGCTGAAGACCAACCACAAGCCCTCCCCATCGACGGGGTCCTACGGTCTTTCCATGTCCATGACTTGGCTCCTTCTCACAGATACAAATTCAACCTCTATGGCATTTCAGGTCGGAAGCGTCTGGGCCCTGTCTTCATTGAAGCTGTCACAGGTCAGCAACGGCTGCTCTAGCCAAAGTGGGGGAGGGATCTCTCTATGGTATTATCTTTCCTGCCTAGGGTTTAGAAGCCGCATAACCAAATGTAACCAGCTTCCACCATATGTACATCTCTCCTTTCTTCAGCTTGGTCTTTCCTTCACCATTTTTCTTTTTCAGATATCTAGTGTGGAGAGTGTCAGTAGCCCCTTAAGTTGGGTCTGCATCAGAATTCTTCACCGGGGTATCCCAAATCACTAAGAAAAGCTGGAATGTTTCAGTGCTTGCTGATTATTCTAGAATTGCCATCAAGTTTTCCACTCAGTTTTAACAAAGAATCCAGAGGGTGCTGTTCGCAGTCCGTTGCATTCCAGTGTTTTCTATGTTGCTGTGGTGATTTTTTACATTGCAGTTGCAGCAACAACCTTTTTAGTGGTTGGCAAAGACAAGATTTCTCAGGGAAACTGTCCCCTTTGAAGTTCTGTCTATCCTTCTTCTAATGTAACTGTTACCTGTTTCTCACAGCCAGGTGGTTCCCTCACAATATTCATAAATCAATGGTGCATTATCAATTCTTGTTCCCAAGGGAGCGAAACTGGTTTAAGTTCTTCACTTTGCATCCAGTCAAAGTCACTATTCATTTTTTCAATTGGACTGCAGCCAGTTTGGTGTAGTGGTTAAGTGTGCGGACTCTAATCTGGGAGAACCGGGTTTGATTCCCCACTCCTCCACTTGCACCTGCTGATGTGACCTTGGGTCAGTCGCAAGCTCTGGCACAGCTGTCCTTGAAAAAGAGCCGTTTGTGTCAGAGTTCTCTCAGCCCCACGCACCTCACAGGGTGTCTGTCCTGGGGAGGGGGGAGGGAAAGGAGTTTGTAAGCCGCTCTGAGACTCCAAGTGAAGGGTGGGGTATAAATCCAATCTCTTCTTCTTCTTCTTCTTCTAAAAATAATGAGCAATATCATTAGTGGGACACAAAGTGAAAAACAATATTTGTGACCCCCCCCCAAGCCATTGATTCGTGAATACCATGAAAGAAGAAGAAGAAGAAGAAGAGTTTTATACCCCACTTTTCGCTACCCTTAAGGAGTCTCAGGTTGTGATCACATGCAGAATTAGCCGTGCCATAAGCGCGAGTGCCGGGCACATTTTAAGGGCGCGATCACACGAGAACATCTGCTAAGTGTCCTGCACCCGCCTCAGAAGCGGGGTAAAAAGACACTAGGGAAAGTCCGATAGCAAACGGGTTGCTACAGTCCAGGAACAGACTTTCCCCTGTGTGATTGCTCCAGAGTGCTCCCATGGTGTCAGGATGGTCTAATCAGGCCATCCCAACTCCATGCCATTGTTTTTCCCCCCGTTTTGGTACGCGCATCATCGCACACTGCATAGGGAGCACTCAGTGCAGAGATGCGAATCATTGATCCCTCGTTGAAGCACACCGGAAACACGCAGCAAACCACCACCCCCCAGAGTCACCTGCAGTTGCATCTGATCACACAGTGGCAGGCTGCCCCCGCAGCTCCCAGGGACTGTGTGATTGTGCAAATGCGGGTCAAATTCCTACAGAGCAAATAGCCTCGCTTCCCCCCCGCGTTATTGCACACATGTGACCGCAACCTCAAAGTGGCTTACAATCGTCTTCTCTTCCTCTCCCCACAACAGGTGCCTTGTGAGGTGGGTGGGGCTGAGAGAGTTCTGAGAGAACTGTGACTGGCCCAAGGTCACCCAGCAGGCTTCATGTGGAGGAGGAGGGGGGTAATCAAACCCAGTTCTCCAAATTTGAGTTCACCACTCTTAACACCAGGCTGAAAAGGACCATCTAACCCTAAGAGAGTAGGAAGAAGTTCACGGGGATGAAAAAGAAGGACAGGGGGAGACGATTCCAAGGAAAAGCAGGATTTGTATTGAATGAGACTTAGTACTGAGTAGTTTGTGGCCCTTACGGTGATGAACTTAAGCTTGAAAGTGGGAATCCCCCAGGAAACCTCGGAGGTGGGATACTTCACTAGCCAAATGCAGGGGTAGCTTGTTTCCCAACCCCAACACTAGAGAAAGGGGAAATGTATATATTAAAAAATAATTTTATGTTGTCTGCAAAGCCTTTCTTGGAACCAGGCAAAACCCTAGCTGCTCTTGACAGACGTTGCATGGAGATTTTTTTTGCTAACACCTCAGACTTGGAGGAGAAGGAGCCATTTAATGAGCTCTGCTCTGTGACCAGCCAGATACTGTGGAAGGATGACCTGCTGCCAAAAGTGACCCCCCCTCCCACATTTCTCCTCCTTTCTTCATTTCTCTGCGTTCTTGCTCAGTTCCTCCATCCAATAACCTAATTTTCCCCCTATTTGCTCCTTGTCTGTACATTTCTCCTCCTTTCTTCATTTCTCTGCCTTCTTGCTCAGTTCATCCAATAACCTAATTTTTTCCCTATTTGCTCCTTGTCTGTTTTTCAGCCCCTTTACCAACAGCTCCACCAGTCCAGCCCAGCCTAGGGGAGCTGTCCATCTCTGACGTCACCTGCGACTCTGCCCGCCTCTCCTCTCCATCCAATAACCTAATTTTCCCCCTATTTGCTCCTTGTCTGTTTTTCAGCCCCTTTACCAACAGCTCCACCAGTCCAGCCCAGCCTAGGGGAGCTGTCCATCTCTGACGTCACCAGCGATTCTGCTCGCCTCTTCTGGACCGTCCCCACGGGAAGCTTCGACTCCTTCACGATCCAGTACAAGGATGCTGATGGCAGACCTCAGGCGTTGCCGGTGGATGGAGGATCCCACGAGGTCACCATCTCCAGTCTGGCTCCTTCCCGCAGATACAAGTTCAACCTCTATGGTGTCTCCGGTCGCAAGCGTGTCGGCCCCATTTCCACTGATGTCGTTACAGGTCAGCGAGGGATAGTTTAAAGGCTTTTCCTAGCTTTAAAATCTTTTCAGAAGTGTACGTAGCTCACAATTTGCAGGCACAAGATACGATCTGTTATTTCATACTAACTTGGCTGTTAGTATGTTCACATATTATCGCATCAGAACTTGTAGGTGTCACGACAGGGCCAGTGGGGCAAGGCAGAGAGGGGGAGTTCACAGTCCGGTCCAAGAGTCAAGCCAGAAAGAGAGCAAAACAATCAGAGCAAAAGTCCCAATACATAAAGCCAAGCCGTAGTCAGAGCGTTACCGAGAGTCAGAGTCCAGATAGGCAAGCGTCAAAGTCAGGGTGCAGAGCCGAAGATCAAGAGCCAGGGGGTCGTCAAAACGCGGACCAGTCACAGTTCCTTCAGAGCTCTCTCAGTTCCACCTACCTCACAGGGTGTCTGTTGTGAGGAGAGGAAGGGAAGGAGATTGTAAGCTGCTCTGAGACTCCGAGTGAAGGGTGAGGTATAAATCCAATCTCCTCCTCCTGCTCCTCCTCCTCCTCATTTATTGTCCAGCCCTAGGTTACAAAAAAGAGTCATCTTTTTTTTTCTCTTCTAAAATTCCAAAGGTAATATTAGAGAATCCTGACGTGCTAGTCAAATTCAAAGCTTTTCCAACTAGAGTTTTTAAATGTGGCATCTTTGGTAAAACAACATAAATGTTTTGCTAACTATATTGGCAGCATATCAGTATGCAGTCAGAAACATAGATACTGTAGGTAAATCCTTGTTTCTGTGTCTTGTGCCAATAAGGGCGTGCTGCTGGGGCCAGGCACTGCCTGATCGGTTTCAGATGCAGGCTGTTCTGGAGGCTGGTGCTCATCCTTTCCGGCACTTAGGTTTGACAAAGACTCCCGTGCCTCCGATGGTGTTAAAGGCATGGAGTCCTCAGTTTCAGAGCTCCCAGGCGCTGGGTCAGGGGCAGGCATGACAGTAGGTACCTAATGGGTACCTAATGGGTCTGACAGTGAGATGCCGTGGTCAGTGGTGGATAACAAAATAATGGTTCACATTTTTCCTTACATGAATAGATGTATATCATGGACATCAAAATGGAAGATAAAGGGACATCTAAGTTTCATTTTAGGGATTCCAGTTAATGAAGTCCATCTTGTTTGGTGTAGTGGTTAAGTGCACAGACTCTAATCTGGGAGAACTAGGTTTGATTCCCCACTCCTCCACACGCAGCTACTGGGTGACCTTGGGACAGTCACAGTTCCTTCAGAGCTCTCTCAGCTCCACCTACCTCACAGGGTGTCTGTTGTGAGGAGAGTAAGGGAAGGAGATTGTGAGCCGCTTTGAGACTCCGAGTGAAGGGTGGGGTATAAATCCAATCTCCTCCTCTTGCTTCTCCGCCTCCTCCTCCTCCTCCTCCTCATTTATTGTCCAGTCCTAGGTTACAACAAAGTCATCTCCCCCCCCCCTAAAATTCCAAAGGTAATATTAAAGAATCCTGACGTGCTAGTCAAATTCGAAGCTTTTCCAACTAGAGTTTTTAAATGTGGCCTCTTTGGTAAAACAACATAAATGTTTTGCTAACTATATTGGCAGCATATCAGTATGCAGTCAGAAACATAGATACTGCAGGTAAATCCTTGTTTCTGTGTCTTGTGCCAATAAGCTGGGAGCCAAGGCGGCATGGCATGGCCTAATCTTGTCAGAGCTCGGGAGCTAAACAGGGTCGATACTTAGATGAGAGACCACCAAGGAAGCCTCTGCAGAGGAAAGCAATGGCAAACCACCTCTGCTTCTCCCTTGCCATCAAGGCCCCGTGCTGGCATCACCTTAAGTCAGCTCTGATTTTGTGGCACTTACATATATACCAATAAGGCATATTTATATTCACATGAACACATAGAGCTACCTTCTGCTGAATCGGACCTTTGGTCCATCAAAGTCGGCATCATCTACTCACACTGGCGGTGGCTCTCCAGGGTCTCAGGCAGAGGTTTTTCACACCACCTGCTTCCAGATCCTTTAATGGGAGAGGCCAGAGACTGAACCAGGGACCTTCTGCATGCCAACCAGATGTTCAACCACTGCGCCACAGTCCCTCCCAGATAGTTTCCAGGCAGTCACAAGTACTGCTTCACCACCTCAAGGATTTAGGAATGAGCTGAGATGGGATGAGGTGCTGGGTTATTGGACTGCACCAGCCTTCGTTTTTGGTGAGCTCTTGATTCCAGGCTATGGTTGTCTAGTTCAGTTCTGCTGGCCTGGCCTGGTGAGTGCACAGATGACCATCCTGCCTGCCCAGACTTTTCTGTACTTTGAATTCCACGGGTTCTGAACGCAATCACGTAGTAGTTCTTCATTATACAGTTGTGTGCTTCCGATCGTTCAAAGCTGCTCTCACAACGCAAATAGGGGGACGGGATTTTGGTGTCCTGCGTCGTTTCTTTCCCATCCCCAAGCCAGGGAGGAAGAGAGAAGCAGCCCTGTCAAATAAACCCATGTCGGCAGATTTGCTTCGAGTGAAATAATTGACGCAGGTTGCCGAGCTCTTCTTGGCGCTTGGCTCTACTCGACAGATGTTGTGTGGAGGTTGTTTGTATTAGGACCAGGGATTTGGATCGGCAGCGACCGTTTAGTGCGCTTTCCCCTACTTATTTATGTGTTTGAAAATACTTAGGCAAAGCCCCAGGCATCTTCGATAGTTTATCCCATGGAGGTTTACTTTTTTCTGCTTTAACTAAAACAACAGTCTCAAGGGGGAAGCAACTGTGTAAGGAAGGGGCTGTGGCTCAGTGGAAGAGAGTCTGCTTGGTATGCTGAAGGTTCCAAGGTCAAACCCCGGCATCTCCAGTTAAGGATCAGGTAGCAGGTGATGTGAAACGACCTTTGCCTGAGACCCTGGATAGACAGTGCTGACCTTGATGGACCAGTTAAGGCAGCTTCATGTGTTCGTGTGAAATGCTTCTTAGGGCCAGCAAGGTACTGGAGAGGTCTTCAGGATGGCTTGACCACTGGCAACTCTCTCTCCTTCATTCCGCCTTGTGTGGTTCTCTTATCCAGTAACAGCCATGTCTTTGGTTTGCTCCTTGTCTGTTTTTCAGCCCCCTTGCCTACGGAACCTCCAGTCCAGCCCAGCCTAGGGGAGCTGTCCGTCTCTGACATCACCAGCGACTCTGCCCGCCTTTCCTGGACCGTCCCCACGGGAGCCTTTGACTCCTTTACAATCCAGTACAGAGATGCAGAGGGTCAACCCCAGGCGTTGCCCGTGGACGGAGGATCCCGCGAGGTCACCATTCCCAACTTGGCTCCTTCCCACAGATACAAGTTCAACCTCCACGGACTCTCTGGCCGCAAGCGCGTCGGCCCCATTTCTGCTGATGTCGTCACAGGTCAGCAAGGGGGGGGGGGCTTTGACGTTTTGTGGCTCTTAAAAATGAGAAGGGGAAAAAAATTCGTAGGAAGCACTGCTCGCATGCAATGTTCAAGCAGAACATCCCATCCATTATAATGAAGTTGACACATTAGATATGACATTGTAAACATCAGATTAAATGAACTGAAACATATAACTGTACAAACGTAAGAACGTAAGAAGAAGCCTGCTGAATCAGACCAGGGGTCCATCTAGTCCAGCATCCTGTCTCACACAGTGGCCAGCCAGTCCCTCTGGAGAGTCAACACAGCATAGAGGCCAAGGCCTTCCCCTGATGTTGCCTCCTGGCTCTGGGATTCAGAGGATTGGTGCCTCTCAGTGTGAAGGCTCCCTTTATTCACCATGGCTGGTAGCCACTGATAGACCTCCCCTCCAGCAATATATATGCGCACACCAAAGGTAAATCCTATTTCCTACACATCTTTCATCAGATGCCAACCAATGGTGCTAATATTCACATTGCTTTCTGTTAGTTGTGAATGCTGTTACCTTCATAGCAAGGGCTTAGGAGTGAGTTAAGCTAGGATGTTTGGTTGTTTGACGGCATCTGTGCCATCCTGTGTTTGTCCTGGATCTTGTGAATAGCTTTTTGGTTGAAGGGAGCACAATGCAGCTGCCTTGCTGGTAGCTAAACTGGTCTCAATCTGGTCCATGCCTGCTGAAAAACCTCCTGGTGATCTCTTTGTGTGCTCCCTTAAGCTCCACAAGAGAGGGGAAAGAGGCAGTCAGCCAATAGTTCCAAGTTAAGCACTGTGGCTTCTCAGAGCTGATCTCACAATGCAATAAAGAAGAGGGACTTTTGCGCCCTATGTAGTCCTTTTCCTGCTTTGATCTGGATAGCTCAGGCCAGACCAATCTCACCAGACCACAGAAGCTAAGCAGGATCAATCCTGGTCAGCGTTTGGATGGGAGACCACCAAGGAAGTCGAGGGTCTGTACACAGAGACAGGCAATGCAAACCACCTCTGGACGTCTCATGTCTTGAGAACTCCTAAGGGATCACCATAAATTGGCTGCAGCAAAAAAGAAGAAGTTCCTTTCCTCCTCCCTAGATTGGAGGGAGGAATGGGGACTTGGCTCAGTGGTAGAGCATCTGCTTGGCATGCAGAAGGTTCAGTCCCCAGTCATTCCAGTTTAAAAGGGTCCGGGAGCAGGTATGGGAAAGACCTCTACCTGAGCAGAGAGCGCCAACCTGAATGGGGCAATGGTGTGGCTTCATGTGTTGATGTGAAATATTCTATATTAAACAAAAAAATGCAAGTTTGTTTAAATGGATTATTTATTTATTTTATATAAGTTAGGCAGATAGCCAGCCTCTTTTATTTATATAAGTTAGGCAACTAGCCAGCCTCTTAGTACTCAGCAAAATCCCAGCTATCAACACAAGAATCTGCCTTACACTGAATCAGACCCTTGGTCCAACAAGGTCAGTATTGTCTGCTCTGACTGGAAGTGGCTCTCCGGGGTCTCATGCTGAGGTCTTTCACCTCACCTTTTACATGATCCTTTTGACTGGAGATGCCTGGGATTGAACCTGGGATCTTCAGCATGCCAAGTAGAGGCTCTTCCATTGAGTCACGGCCCCTCCCCGACATATTTCTTTTCTTTTTTTTAATACAACTTTTATTGATATAACAAGGGAATTACAACTTAAGTAACAAATGAGTATAACACGTTTACACACACAGTACATATTTCTTTGACAGATGCTGCCAGTTTGGTGTAGTGGTTAGGAGCGCAGACTTTGATTCCCCACTCCTCCACATGCAGCTGCTGGTGTGACCTTGGGTCAGTCACAGTTCTCTCATGAGCAGTTCTCAAAAGAGCTCTTATCAGCCCCACCCACCTCACAGGGTGTTTGTTGTGGGGAGGGGAAGGGACAGGAGATAGTAAGCTGCTCTGAGACTCCTTTGGGCAGTGAAGGGCGGGGGATCTCTTCTTCATCTTATACCCCGCTGAGGCCCCTACTGTTGGGTATTACAAGTTGAAAACACTCAGTATATCTGGGGTTAAAGGTTTGTTTATGTTACTCACAGGAAGTCACATGTTTCTCATGTAACCAATGTTCTTTAGCTGTAGAATACCCGGGAATTTTCTCCCTGACCTAGGAATTTGATTGGGACTAAAGTGTCAAGGTGTATTAGCATTTTATGGCTTCTCTTCCCGTCTTTGTTTGGTGTTCTGAAGAACAAGAAGAGTAGCCATACTCTCTTCTCTTCTAGTTTTGTCTTTGTAGTGTAAGGATGTAGCCGATTATGCTCTGTTGTTATTTTCATCCCAGTTACCCTTCCCATGCTAGAATTTTGACCCGCCCAGTGTCCACCCCAGGGGGGGGGGGGGTTAGGGCGGTATATCAAGTCTAAAGTTAAAATAAATAAATAAAGTTATCTCTGCTAAATACCATTTTTTTCAATATCTCACTATCACCCAACACCTATCTTCCCCAAATGTTGCCCACTTCCAGTCTTTGCCACCAAATCTCCAAGGACTTCCCAATCTTAAGAAATTAAGAGAAGCCAAGTTGGGTCAGTCCCCTCCAGTTCAGCACTCTGTGTCACATAGCGGCCAAAAACCAGGTGCCATCAGGAGGTCCACCAATGGGGCCAGAACTCTATAAGCCCCCCCCCACTGTTGCCCCCCCAAGCAGCAAAGCTCTCCCATCTAATCTGGAGTTGGCTAGCCTTTTGATCTGTTCCTTGTCTGTTTTTCAGCCCCTTTGCCAACAGCTCCACCAGCCCAACCGAGCCTAGGGGAGCTCTCCGTCTCTGACGTCACCAGCGACTCTGCCCGCCTCTCCTGGACCGTCCCCACCGGAACCTTTGACTCCTTCGTGATCCAGTACAAGGACGCTGACGGGAGACCCCAGTCGTTGCCCGTGGAGGGGGTCTTCCGTGAAGCCACCGTCTCCGACTTGGCTCCTTCCCGCAGATACAAGTTCAACCTCTACGGAGTCTCCGGCCGTAAACGCCTTGGCCCTCTTTCTGCCGACACCGTTACAGGTCAGCAAGGGTGGAGTGGGGTGGTTTCGTAAATCTTCCGTAGGCCCTACTAAGTGATTCCCCCCCACACACACACACGTATCTTGGAACTGTGTAGTCGATATTCCTGCAGATTTTAAGCATCAAAGACTGGATTTGTCCGGGCTGCCGCTGAGGTCAGAGCTAAACGCTGTGCTTATCTTGGAAACGGCTTCCCCTTGTCAAATCCTCCTCCTTGCCTCATTACATGCAGGCATACTTAAGCCCTGTCATCATGTTCCTTCATTGCCTCCACCCCCACACCACATTTTTGGCCGCTGCTGAGAAGGGCAGGGAAGCCGCCATTGTTCTCTCCCGCCCTCCCCTCCCCCTCCCTCAGCCGTTGCAGCAAAGAAGTCTTTTTTAATATATTTCTGGCTTTTCTCTCCTGCCCTTCTCTGTTATTTATTTATTAAAATCCTGTATTAAAATGGTTCCAACCACTACACTAGAAGAAGAAGAAGAGATTGGATTTATACCCCGCCCTCCACAAGGAGTCTCAGAGCGGCTTACAAACTCCTTTCCCTTCTCTCCCCGCAAGAGACACCCTGTGAGGTAGGTGGGGCTGAGAGAGCTCTGAGAGGACCGCTCTTGGGAGAACAGCTCTGAGAGAACGTGTGACTGACCAAAGGTCACCCAGCTGGCTGCATGTGGAGGAGTGGGGACTCAAACCCGGTTCTCCCAGATCAGAGCCTGCACTCTTAACCACTACACCAAACTGGCTAATTAGCACAAAAATAAAATTAACATATAAAAATCCACAAACTGGTATTGCCATCCTCCAGGTGGGGCAGATCTGCCAGAATTACAGCTGATCTTCGGAGTAGGGTTCCCCGACCCCCCTCCCCGTCCTCAGCGGGGGTTCCCCATATTTCAGGGGCTCCTTCCCACTGCCAGCCAGCTGGCCGGTGGGGAGGAAGCCCTGCCCCTAATAGTGACCACCCGGCCACCCCTACTGCAAGATTTAAAGGTCCCTCTAGCTGGCCGGCAGGAGCACGTGGTGCGCTGATCAGCTGGAGGGCCCTTTACATTTTGCAGGAACGAGGGAGGAAGTGTGCCTGCACTCCAGGCTGCAAATTCATGGCTTGGAGTGCAGGCGTGCATGGTGCCCCCCCCCTTCCCAGCAGCATTTAAAGGGATTCTTTAAATGCTGTTGGGAAGAAGTGGGGGCCGCGCACCTGCACTCCAAGCCACAAACGCTTTTGGTGAGAAGCAGTGGGGCACTGGTCCGCAACGTGATGATGTCACTTCTGCATGACATCATCACATCGGGGACATACCTGCCCCCTCCAGTAAGGCCCCCCCAAAGTCCCTCACCGAGGACTTGGAAGGACCTGGCAACCCTGCTCCAGACTACAGAGATCAGTTCCCCAGGAGAAAATGGCAGTTTGTGTGGCTTATACCCCATTGAAGTCCCTCCCCTCCCCAAACCCCACCTTCCTCAGGCTCCACCCCCCAAAATCTCCAGGAATCTTCCAGCTCAGACTTGGCAACCCTACCACAGCCCTGACCACTAAAACCATTCTCCTTCCCTGCTCGGAATCACAGAAACCAAAAGTTGGCCACTTTTAAAAGCTCCCAGAAACAATATGGTTTTACAATCTGCAATGAAAAGAGCCAGGATCTAGGAAAGTGCTCAGCGTATCTCTAGCGGCCGCATACCAGAGGGGCCACCACAGAGGAAGCCCTGGATCAGGCTACCACAGACCTCACTTTCCCATGTGAAGGGATACCAGAAAGGGACACCACCTTCAGGAGTATTATCCTTTTATTTTCATGTTATGGTCACGCAGGGCTCTTTTTGTAGAAAAAGCCCAGCAGGAACTCATTAGCATAATAGGCCACACCCAACAGCAGGAACTAATTAGCATATTGGGCCACACCCCTGACAGCACAGCTCATTAGCACATTAGGCCGCACCCCCATGGTACCAGAAGTGTGGTTATCCAGCCACACCCACCTTTTGCTTCTCATTCTGTTTACCTTGTTTGTTGTCAAAACCCAGGGCCTTTTTTTGTAGCAGGGACTCCTTTGCATGTTAGGCCACACACCCCTAATGTAGCCAATCCTAATGAGTTTCTGCTGTTGGGTGTGGCCTATTATGCTAATGAGTTCCTGCTGGGCGTGGCCAACTTGGGAGCCAGCCGGAACTCCGTTCCTGTGCGTTCCTGCCCAAAAATAGCCCTGATGGTCAGGATGAAGGGGTGTCTATTTATCCTGTGCTTTGGGCCATGGTCCCACAGAAATTAGCATCAGGTGTAATTTTCAGCACCTTGAGGTAACTTTCATTCTCCAAGAGGAAAATACAGGCTTCTGGCCCTCCTGATTAGGACTCCAGGCTTGAACGTGGGAATGCCTAATGAGGAAAGAAAGATTAGAGACTGGGGCCATCATTCGCTCCGTTGTTTTACCAAACCTACACTGGGACAGAAGATTTGGCTCAAAACAACATTCAGATACCCCGGGACAAGCAGTACTGACTGTAGAGTCACCCCTGAACGGCCAAAGAACGGACATAAATCTATGCAGACAGTACCATAAAACCAAGAGATCAGAGGAAGTCAAAGCCGGCATGCAGTGTGGAGGGGAATTTCTGTTCCAACGTGGGTTTGGTAAAATAGCGGAGCGAATGCTGGATGCAGAATGGGCCTCTGGCTGTGGTCATACACACGATCCACTTTCAATCCGATTTACAACTGGGTTTTACTGTGTGAACTGGCAAAATCCAACTCGAAAGTGCATTGGAAGTGGATTGTTTAGTGTGTGTGATCACAGCCTGGGTCTCTGTTACAAGCTATCTAGAGCAGGAGAAGCAAGTATACATTTTCTTAAATCAATCAATCAATCTCTGATGATCAGAAAGAAGGGCTTTGGTTTTCTGTATCATTCCTTGCCCATCACCCAGAATGGAAGTAATGGAAGAACTATTTGTCGACCAGACAAGTCTAGGCAAATTTACATTCATAATTTGAACAGTTTGCAGAGCTATTTGCGACACTGAGGAAGAACCCTACCCATATATGACAATTTTGCATCAGATATTTTTTATATATAATGAAAGAATGGACTTTCAGGGAAAGCAACTGTGGGCATCTTAGGGTCACTCAGACCCTGAAGAGTTCTTAAGGGTAGCTTGAAGGCCATATGTGACAAATCCCAACTTTCCTCTCTGTTCTTCCTTTTTCTCTCTCCTTCTTTGATTCCTCTGTCTAGTAAGTTCTCTCTCTCTGATTTGCTCCTTGTCTGTTTTTCAGCCCCCTTACCATCAGCTCCACAAGTCCAGCCCAGCCTGGGGGAGCTGTCCATCTCTGACGTCACCAGTGACTCTGCCCGCCTCTCCTGGACCGTCCCCACGGGAACCTTTGACTCCTTCACGATCCAGTACAAGGATGCTGACGGGAGACCCCAGGCGTTGCCCGTGGAGGGGGTCTTCCGTGAGGTCACCGTCTCCAGTCTGGCTCCTTCCCGCAGATACAAGTTCAACCTCTATGGAATGTCTGGACGCAAACGGCTCGGGCCCATTTCTGCAGATACCGTCACAGGTCAGCAAGGGGAGCCTCTAAGGAACGTTTCTAGCAGGCCTTCATAAGAACTTCATTTTTTAAGATAATTCATGAGTCAATATTCCTCATAGTTTTTAAGACTCAGATAATTAAGTCTGATCGGCTAGCCACCAAGAGGCAGTGCAGAGTAGTGGTTAAAGTGCCAGACTGGGATCTGGGTAAACCCAGGGTTGAATCCCTACTCTGCCATGGAAGCTTGCAGGGTGACCTTGGGCCAGTCACACATTCTCAGCCTAGCCTACCTCACAGGGTTGTTGTGAGCATAAAATGGAGGAGAGGAGCCCTGACCTGGATAGCCGAGGCAAGCCCGACCTCGCCAGACCTTGCAAGCTAAGCAGCGTCGACTCTGGCAAGTGTTTGGATGGGAGACCTCCTTAGAATACCAGAATCGGGAGGTGGGGGCAGGCTTTATTTGGCCACCTCTCATCCTCCAGGCCCCCAGTAGGGGTCAGTAACCAGAGGTCGCTATGACTTCCAGGTGCACACACATTCATACACATACACACACGCAAATATGAAAAATACAAAAAAACCCAAAAAAAACAAAAACAAAAAACCCGTAGGAGAGGAAAATGACGTAAGCAGCTTTGGGTCCCCATCAGTGTTCCCTCTAAGCTGAGTTAGTGTGAGCCAGCTCACAGTTTTTTAGCTTCTGGCTCACACATTTTTGTCTTCGCTCAGGAAGGAGGGCTCCAGAGCAAACTAATTTATGCAGAAGCCAAATTGCTCACTCACAACTTTAATGCCAGTAGCTCACAAAGTAGAATTTTTGCTCGCAAGACTCCACGCCTTAGAGGGAGCATTGACTCCCCACTGGGAAGAAAGGCGGGGTATGAATGAATGAATGAATGAATGAATGAATAATATAAGGGCAGAACTAGATCTTCAAGTCCCATTTAACTGGTGAAGAGCAGGATACAAATATGTTCACTAGATAGATTACTCTTGCCACATTGCTGCTGCTCCTTCATTCTGCCTTTTTTCGTTCTTATTGTGATTCTTTCATCCAGTAACAGCTCTCTCCTTGGTCTGTTCCTTGTTGGTTTTTCAGCCCCGCTACCAACAGCACCTCCAGTCCAGCCCAGCCTAGAGGAGTTCAGAGTCTCTGATGTTACGAGTGACTCTGCCCGTCTCTCCTGGACCGTCCCCGCAGGGAGTTTTGACTCCTTCCTGATTCAGTACAAGGACGCAGACAGACAGCCCCAGGCGCTGCCCGTGGACGGAGGATCCCGCGAGGTCACCGTCCCCAACCTGGCTCCCTCCCACAGATACAGGTTCAACCTCTACGGAGTCTCCGGCCACAAGCGTCTCGGCCCTGTTTCTGCTGATGCCGTCACAGGTGAGCAAAGGGAGGTTCTTCGGACCTTTTTGAAGACCTGAATAAGTGGCCTTCATAAGAAGGTCACTCTTTCTAACCAATAGGCTAATATTCCTCATAAGCTTTAAGACTTAGATAATTAAATTTGATCTGCTTGACACGAAAAGGTAGAACTAGATATTTGAGTATCCAGAGGTCATTTCGGGGGGGATTGCAGGGGATCGCAGTTCCCCCGAGTGAGGTGCAGGGGGGCGGGGCACACGACGAAGCCCCGCCCCTTCTTCCGGCTGCCCTCTGCTTCCAGCCTCATTCTGTTGCAGAAGGAGGAAGAAGCAGGAGGGTAAGTTGGCGTCCTCCCCCTCTGCCTGGCCGAGGCCACTCCACGTGGCCTCTGCAAGGACTCCCAGCCCCATCCAGGAGCTTCTCCGAGGTAGCTGGGTGTGGCCTTATGACACACTTCCGGTGATGGCAGGGGGTGTGGCCTTATGACACACTTCCGGTGATGGCAGGGGGTGTGGCCTTATGACACACTTCCGGTGATGGCAGGGGGTGTGGCCTTATGACACACTTCCGGTGATGGCAGGGGGTGTGGCCTTATGACACACTTCCGGTGATGTCAGGCTAATGAGTTATGCTAATGAGTTCCCCTAGCTCTTTTTCTACGAAACGACCCCTGTGAGTATCATTGAATATCATGTAGTGGTTCAGAGTGGCGAACTAGGTTTGATTCCCCACTTGTCCACATGCAGTTGCTGGGTGACCTTGGGTCAGTCAATGTTCTGTTTCTCTCAAAGCTCTCTCAGCCCCACCTACCTCAAAGGATGTCTGTTGTGGGGAGAGGAAGGGAAAGGAGATTGTAAGCTGTTCTGAGACTCCTTCGGTTAGTGAAGGGCGGGGTATAAATCCAACTCTCTTCCTCCTCTTCCTCCCCCCACCAGGAAGAATGATGGGATATAAATAAATAAATAAATAATAGAAAGGCCGAACTAGATCTTCAAGTCCCATTTGTCTGGAGAAAGGCAAGATACAAATATGTTCACTAGATAGATTACTCTTGCCACATTGCTATTGCTCCTTCGTTCTGCCTTTTCTTGTTCTTATTGTGATTCTTTCATCCAGTAACAGCTCTCTCCTTGTTGGTTTTTCAGCCCCACTACCAACAGCACCTCCAGTCCAGCCCAGCCTAGAGGAGTTCAGAGTCTCTGATGTTACCAGTGACTCTGCCCATCTCTCCTGGACCGTCCCCGCAGGGAGTTTTGACTCCTTCCTGATTCAGTACAAGGACGCAGACAGACAGCCCCAGGCGCTGCCCGTGGACGGAGGATCCCGCGAGGTCACCGTCCCCAACCTGGCTCCCTCCCACAGATACAGGTTCAACCTCTACGGAGTCTCCGGCCACAAGCGTCTCGGCCCTGTTTCTGCTGATGCCGTCACAGGTGAGCAAAGGGAGGTTCTCAGGACCTTTTGAAGGCCTTAATAAGTGGCATTCATAAGAAGGTCACTCTTTCTTACTAATAGGCTAATATTCTACATAATGTTTTAGACTTAGATAATTAAATTTGACCTGCTTGACACAAAAAGGTAGAACTAGTTATTTGAGTACCATTGAGTATCATGTAGTGGTTAAGAGCGGCGAACTCTAATCTGGAGAACCAGGTTTGATTCCCCACTCCTCCATAGGCAGCTGCTAGGTGACCTCGGATCAGTCACAAGTTCTCTGAGAGCTGTTCTCTCAAAAGCAATTCTCTCAGAGCTCTCTCAGCCCCACCGAAATCACAGAGTGCCTGTTGTGGAGAGAGGAAGGGAAGAAGATTGTAAGCTGCTCTGAGACTTCTTTGGCCACTGAAGGGGGGGTATAAATCCAACTCTCCATCTCCTCCTTTTCTTCTTCTTCTTCTCCCCCCACCCGGGAGAAAGATGGGATATTAATAAATAAATAAATAATAGAAAGGCCGAACTAGATCTTCAAGTCCTATTTATCTGCAGAAAAACAGGATACAAATATGTTCAAAAGATAAATTACTCTTGCCACATTGTTGCTGCTCCTTCGTTCTGCCTTTTCTTGTTCTTATTGTGATTCTTTCATCCAGTAACAGCTCTCTCCTTGTTGGTTTTTCAGCCCCACTACCAACAGCACCTCCAGTCCAGCCCAGCCTAGAGGAGTTCAGAGTCTCTGACGTTACCAGTGACTCTGCCCGTCTCTCCTGGACCGTCCCCGCAGGGAGTTTTGACTCCTTCCTGATTCAGTACAAGGACGCAGACAGACAGCCCCAGGCCCTGCCCGTGGACGGAGGATCCCGCGAGGTCACCGTCCCCAACCTGGCTCCCTCCCACAGATACAGGTTCAACCT
This sequence comes from Gekko japonicus, assembly GCF_001447785.1. NCBI lineage: Eukaryota > Metazoa > Chordata > Lepidosauria > Squamata > Gekkonidae > Gekko > Gekko japonicus. Next base: position 231,451 of record NW_015163639.1, on the reverse strand, counting down.
CTACGGAGTCTCCGGCCACAAGCGTCTCGGCCCTGTTTCTGCTGATGCCGTCACAGGTGAGCAAAGGGAGGTTCTTAGGACCATTTTGAAGGCCTGAATAAGTGGCCTTTGTAAGAAGATCACTCTTTATTACTAATAGGCTAATATTCCTTATAAGTTTTAAGACTTAGATAATTAAATTTGATCTGCTTGACACAAACTAGATATTTGAGGATCATTGAGTATCATGTAGTGGTTAAGGGCAGCAAACTCTAATCTGGAGAACCGGGTTTGATTCCCCACTCCTCCACATGCAGCTGCTGGGTGACCTTGGGTCAGTCACAAGTTCTCTGAGAGCTGTTCTCTCAAGAGCAGTACTCCCAGAGCTCTCTCAGCCCCACCTATCTCACAGAGTGCCTGTTGTGGGGAGAGGAAGGGAAGGAGGTTGTAAGCTGCTCTGAGACTTCTTTGGGCAGTGAAGGATGGTATATAAATCCAACTCTCCTCCTCCTCCTTTTCTTCTTCTCCTCCCCCCACCCCCAGGAGAAAGATGGGATATAAATAAATAAATAATAAAAGGACAGATCTTCAAGTCCCATTTATCTACAGAAAAACAGGATAGAAATATGTTGAAAAGATAAATTACTCTTGCCACATTGGTGCGGCCTTTTCTGATTCTTTTTGTGATTCTTTCATTCAGTAATAGCTTTCTCATTGATTTGTTCCTTGTTGGTTTTTCAGCCCCACTACCAACAGCACCTCCAGTCCAGCCCAGCCTAGAGGAGTTCAGAGTCTCTGATGTTACCAGTGACTCTGCCCGTCTCTCCTGGACCGTCCCCGCAGGGAGTTTTGACTCCTTCCTGATTCAGTACAAGGACGCAGACAGACAGCCCCAGGCCCTGCCTGTGGACGGAGGATCCCGCGAGGTCACCGTCCCCAACCTGGTTCCCTCCCACAGATACAAGTTCAACCTCTACGGAGTCTCCGGCCACAAGCGTCTCGGCCCTGTTTCTGCTGATGCCGTCACAGGTGAGCAAAGGGAGGTTCTTCGGACCTTTTGAAGATCTTAATAAGTGTCCTTCCTAGGAAGGTCACTCTTTCTAACTAATAGGCTAATTTTCCTCATAAGTTTTAAGACTTAGATAATTAAACTTGATCTTGTTGACACAAAAGGCAGAACTAGACATTTAAATATCATTCATCAAGGGAAAAGTGGGATATCCAGATACCATAGAGTGCTTCAGGAGAGTCTGGTGGCTATAACATGGCTACTTGCAACTTTCCCTCCTTCATTCAGCTTTTACCTCTTTTCTTTAATTGATTCCTTCATCCGGTAATCCAGGGATCCCCAAAGTTATTCAGACTTTGGGCACTTCTAGAATTCTGAGGAAATAGAGTGGATGCCACCATAAAATGGCCACCATGGGGACTATAGCCAGCCACAAAATGGCTGCCATGAGGGCTGGGGCCAGTCACCAAATACTGAAAGATTCTAAAGGCAGGCAAGCATCCTGAGACTGCTGTTTTGTAATGGGTCCTCCTTGCAGCAACAAAGGCAATACTTTGTAGTTCTTCTAAAGCACTTTCTGCTCCAGTGAGGTACAGGAAAGCTAAGAATGGCTGTTTGCTTTGAGGAAGAAGGAAACAACTGCCAGGAAACACATCAGAGACTGTCATGGTGCCCATGGGTGCCACCATGTGGGATCACTGCAGTGACATCAGTATAACGGATTTCTTCCTTGTCTGTTTTTCAGCCCCCTCCCCAACAACAACACCTCCCCAGCCCAGCCTAGGGGAGCTCTCGGTCTCTGATGTCAGCACCGATTCTGCCCGTCTCTCCTGGACAGTCCCCACAGGAACCTTTGACTCTTTTCTGGTCCAGTACAAGGATGCAGATGGCAAAACACAGGCATTGCCCATAGAGGGAGGCTCCCGTGAGACCACTGTCCCCAACCTGCTGCCTTCCCGTAGATACAAGTTCAACCTCTATGGTGTCTCCGGTCAGAAACGTCTTGGTCCTATTTCTGCTGAGGCCGTCACAGGTCAGCAAGGGGAGGGTTCTGATGTAAACTGATTCCACAATAGTGGCAAGGGTCAAACACATTTCCAAGAAGGCATTGGTCCTTCAGTATTTCATCCAACATATAATAGTCTAAACCATTGATTGTAGAGAGCTAGAGACACAATGTGTGATTTCCCTAAATGTGTCTAGTTAACTTTGCCGTATCAGATCATTTAATTCCTGGTAGGAGGTATACGCAACAACATTGTTGATTTGTTATGGGTATAGTAAACAAGCGATACTGTCAGAGAATATTGCTTCCGAATTTTATTGAGGCATAGGCTAGCCCAGTAAAAAATATCCTGGCTATTGGCCTGTTTCCAAGATCTGATAATACTGGGTTATACCCAGGGCTATTTTGGGGCAGGAACACACAGGAACAGACTTCCGGCTGGCTCCTGAGTTGGTCATGCCCAGCCGGAACTCATTAGCATAATAGGCCACACCCAACAGCAGAAACTCTTTAGGATTGGCTACATTAGGGGTGTGTGGCCTAACATGCAAAGGAGTCCCTGCTAAAAAAAAAGGCCCTGGGTTTTGACAACAAACAAGGTAAACAGAATAAGAAGCAAAAGGTGGGTGTGGCTGGATGACCACACTTCTGGTAACATGTGGGTGCGGCCTAATGTGCTAATGAGTTTCTGCTATTGGGTGTGGCCTGTTATGCTAATGAGTTCCTGCTGGGCTTTTTCTACCAAAAAAGCCCTGGAGACCACCAAGGAAGTCCAGGGTCGCTACACAGAGGCAGGAAAGGGCAAACCAGCCTCTGAATGTTTCCCGTGACTTGCTGGCACTTCCCGCCACCGCATTACATTTTTAACACTGATTAAATTGAGAAAAAAATTATATCATCCATTATTGTTACATACGAGCGGGATAATCCACAGCGGACGGGAGGCTTTTTGAGCCGGAGCAAAAAGACGCGCGGTAGCACGTTCTCACCTTCCCCCGAGGCTCCATACCTCCCCCCCCACATACCCCAAGTGACCCCTGCTGCATGCCCAGAAGATGGCAAAAAAAGCCCTCCAGGATCCCCGGCCAAACTGGCCTGGAGGAAAATTGCTTCCTGACCCCAAAGTGGTGATTGGCATTTTCCTGGGCATGTAAGAAAGGTCCACGAGAACTGAGCACTGAGGCAACCCTTCCTGCCCTCCTTTCTCGTGATCTGCCTAAGTTCACGGAATCCGCATTGCTGTCAGATGGCCATCTAGCCTCTGTCTGAAAACCTCCAACGAAGGAGAGCCCACCACCTCCCAGGAAAGCCTGTTCCACTGAGGAACCGCTGTAACTGACAGGAAGTTCTTCCTAATGTTTAGCCCAAAACTCTTCTGATTTAATTTCAACCGCTCTAAATGTCCGACCTTCTGGGGTCTCTAAACTTCCCTTTGGCAAGTTTTACCTGAGAGGCCCGGCTAGCTCTGTGTCTAGAGGAGAACCCTCCCCCATAATCTTTTTGGTCAAGTCCATCAACTGTTCACCTGTATTCCTAGTCATATCCATGACGCCACCCCGGTTGCTTTTAACTCCAGTATTTTCTCAAATGCAAAATTAGGTTCCCCCCGCCCCCAACAGTATACCATCAAAACAAAAGAAAGGGTCATCTTAAATTTGCGTACAAGTTATGGAGCTGCAGTGGCTCAAGTGGTTAAGATGCTGAACTGCAGGCTGTGGAAGGTCAGTAGTTCAGCAGTTCGAGACCCGAGTGTGCCACATGATGGAGTGAGCTCCTGTCTCTAGTTCCAGCTCCTGCCAACGTAGCAGTTCGAAAGCAAGAAATTGCAAGTAGATAAATAGGTACCACTTCGGTGGGAAGGTAACAGCATTCCGTGCGCCTTGGTGTTTAGTCATGCCGGCCACATGACCACAGAAACATCTTCGGACAGCGCTGGCTCTTCGGCTTTGAAACGGAGATAAGCACCGCAACCCTAGAGTCGGATTCGACTGGCTTTCGAGCAAGGGAACCTTTACCTATGTCCAATACTAAAAAATGTTTTGTGTATCACAGTTTTTTAGGGGGCAGGTTATCTTAAATGCAAGGTTGTCTTCCTTTCGAGTAAACCCCAAGGGCTCTTCTGTTCACAGGTCTAGTTTGGCCTTCCCGCAGCATGTTTACTTGAGTCCTGAAATGTGAACTTTGCATCGTTTATGCCCACCCCCTCAGTACTAAAACTCTGTTAAATAACCTGCTAAGCTTTGTTTGAGCTAGGTTCAAGTCCAGTATCACCTTAGAGAAAAACAAGATCTCCCAGTTGTAAGTTTTTGAGAGTCAAAGCTCCCTTTTTGAAAGGACACTCAAAATCTTCTATCCTGGAAATCTTCCTGGACTGAAATCTAGCTCTTCTACTGCAGACCAACATGGTTACCCACCTGAAAATAAGTTTCGCTTGTTTCTGGAGCGGGAACTCGAACGGAACGTTTGCACGCTTGGCTGAACGGTCTCTTGCTTGTCTCTGTTCTAGCATCACCTCCGCAAGAACCTCCCGTCCCCCCCAGCCTGGGCAAGCTGTCTGCTTCTGATATCGCCAGCAACTCTCTGCGTCTCTCATGGTCTGTCCCCACTGGCCGCTTTGACTCCTTCATCATCCAGTACAAGGATGCCGAGGGCAAACCTCAGGCCCTTCCAGCGGAGGGAGCCGCCCGTGACGTCACTGTGCCGAATCTCGTGCCTTCCCGCAGATACAAGTTCAACCTGTATGGGCTCGTTGGCCGCAAACGACTCGGCCCCATTTCTACTGATGCCACCACAGGTAAGTTTCATGCTTTTGTTGGGACTGTTTTCTTGGGGGGGGTGTGTGGATGTTATAGGGTTCAGAGACCATTCAGATATCCCCCTGCCTCTCTGAGTTTGGGACATAAGAACATAAGAGAAGCCAATGTTGGACCAGGCCAATGGCCTATCCAGCCACACCCACTTTTTGCTTCTTATTCTGTTTACCTTGTTTGTTGTCCAAACCCAGGGCCTTTTTTCATAGCATGAATTCCTTTGCATGTTAGGCCACACACCCCTAATGTAGCCAATCCTAATGAGTTTCTGCTGTTGGGTGTGGCCTATTATGCTAATGAGTTCCTGCTGGGCGTGGCCAACTTGGGAGCCAGCCGAAACTCTGTTCCTGTGCGTTCCTGCCCAAAAATAGCCCTGGGGAAGAGGTTAGAAGAAACATCCCAGGGAAATAGCTCAGAGAAATAAATGAAGCCCCAAACCTTTGTAAAAAGGTTATAAAAAAGAGGGGAAAACAGGAAAGGGGTGTTTAGAGTCCAAAGGGGTTGGGAAAGGGGACAGACACAAATGCACAATATCATACCACACAGACTTTCCAATAAAAAGCAATACAGTTGATCTGACCATGCTAAGTATGCATTATCTTGGTCGTAGCACATTCCTCAGGGTATGTGCAGAGACTTGCTCCCAGTACCAAGATGATGGAGGGTTCCTTAACCCCTTGCCCACCATTTTGGGGGTTAACAGATTTCATGATGCTCCAAATGGAGACAAAAAGGAGTTCCCCAGATATTTATGGGTAATAGAATTTGACCTAGGCCAGTCCCCTCTATAAGATTCACTAGCTGGGTTTAGCCAATCTCACGTAAAGCCCCATCTCTGACATCAAAGGCTACTGTTACCAATCAGATAATTATTAAAATGATAGCCCCTTCCCCATGGCACAGCATCTGGTCATGGCCCCGGACTTCCCTGACAAACAGGTGGCCTGGCCCAAACTGGTTTGTCCTTTGTAGAAGAAAGGATTAAGTTGGCAGGATGGCCAATGTGAAATGGGACTGAATGGGTTATTCAGATGTAAACCCTAAGGAGCCCTAGTAAAGTTTTGCGGTTTCTGTCACACCAACTAATTTAGAGTCCACTGGCACCTTTAAAACCAACAGAGGTTTATTCAAGGAATGAGCGTTCATGTGCATATGCACACTTTTTAAAATACATTGGAATGGAAGGTAGAGTTCAAACTTATAGACAGAGGCTAAACAGCAAATTAACATGTAACGATGAAAATGTTTTGAGATATGCAAAGACAAAACTAAATACCAAGCTAAGGTTATATGGTCAGCAGTTGTTTTGATTTAATTAAGGGGGGGAAAGTGTTGGAAAATTGGCAAAATAGTTAAATATTCAGAGACTGCAATGGATCTTTGCTTCACTGGAGAGGAGGCATTTTCTTTCTAAATAAAAATCTTTATTTCTAAGGGAAGGGTTCACAGGAAATCTACAAAACAACAAAGACACCTAAGGCTACATCTTTACACTTTGACCACACAGTCTACAACAATGGAGATACTTCTTCTTCTTGACCCCTAGAAGGAAATCACCTGAATACATTAACCAATAATCGTTAGTAAATAGGATTCAGTTTTCCCAGGCTTTCTTCCCATTGGGTCTGTGCCAGGTTCCCTTCCAGGTCAGTCTAAACAATAGCACACAAGGTAAACAAACATTAATCCTATAATGACTGAATTAGACCTTGCAACACACATATTTCCAACAGAAAGGACAGCAAAGCAATAAATTTGTCAAAATAGGGGATGAATATGTAAAGGCATTTTTTCTAATTGTGGGAAGTATGTTTATTGCCTTTTGGAATGACAAAGTTGATTTTAATGCAAATTAATTTATTATCCTTCCTTCTTTATTTAACTTGCTGAGTTTCCTCTTGTTATAAAAGCACTGTTTTTAAAGACCTTAATGTTGACAAACCTTGAGAGAACACAGCTTGCACCTTTTCCTCTCCTCCAGTTCTGCGTCATTTCTCTTTCCACCCTGCATGCCTCCAGACAGAGAACTATCACAAATTGCTCATCCCAGTTGTTTCAAACCCAAAATCCCCATTTCAATCCTATCCATCGATCTTTATTTTGGTACTGTCTTCAGTCTCCCATTACAATTTCCCCCCATTAAAGAAATGTCTTTTTCCATGGGATTTTGCTAATAAAACATCCATAGGCAGGGGTCGTTTCATAGAAAAAGAGCTAGGGGAACTCATTAGCATAACTCATTAGCAAATGCCACACCCCCTGACATCACCAGAAGTGTGTCATAAGGCCACACCCCCTGACATCACCGGAAGTGTGTCATAAGGCCACACACCCCGCCCCCAACGGTCCCGGCCGCCGCCGGCCTTGCAGCAAGGCCGGCGGGAGTGCAAGGAAGCCCCGTGAAGGCCCTCCCTGGCCCCAGGCAGGCAGGGGTGGGGAGAGGCAGGGAGGAAGCAACTTACCCTCCGTCTTCTCCTGCCTCCTCCTGGCTGAATGAGGGCCAGAAGCGGGATGGCCGGAAGCAGGGGGCGGGGTTTCGTCATGTGCCCCGCCCCCATACCTCACCCGGGGGAACTGCGATCCCCCGCGATCCCCCCCGAAATGACCTCTGTCCATATGTATTTTGTTTAAACAGTGTGCATTGGAATCTGTATGACATACGTTCATGAACAGAAACACATCTATGAAACCAACAGCAAAAAACCTGAAACGATAGAAACACGAAAGGATATGAAATGAAATGATACAAAATAAGGAATGTCCAGACCTCCCTGTTCCTTGATGGCTCACCGATGATTCGTAGAAGACGGATTAGGCATTTTATGTGTGAATCACACTTTGCCTCTTGCTCTCTAGCACCTCTGGAGGCAAAAAATTATTTATGTATTCATTTATTTATTTACCAAATCTATATCCTACTCCCTCTCCCCTGAATGGGAGTATGCGTGTGTGATTTTGCACAGAGAAGCAACCGTGGGAGGTATATTCAGCACCCAGAAATTCAAGTCTGATTTGCTCATCTCTAAACCGCTCCATTCTTTGCAGATGCCAGTTTAACTTTCTCTTCCCCTGTTTGCTTCTTAGCCCCACTGGATGCGGTAAAGCCCAGTCTAGGAGAACTCTCGGTCTCTGATGTCACCAGTGATTCTTCTCGTCTCTCCTGGACTGTCCCCACCGGGAGCTTTGACTCTTTCCAGATCCAGTACAAGGACGCTGATGGCAAACCCCAGGCCTTACCCGTGGAGGGAGGCTCCCACGAAGTCACCATTACCAATCTGGCTCCTTCCCGCAGATACAAATTCAATCTCTACGGAGTCTCGGGCCGCAAGCGTCTCGGCCCCATTTCTGCTGAAGCCACCACAGGTCAGCAGAAGCCAGCGAGAGCTTCTCTCCGATAGCATCCTTTTCTCTTCCAGCACACCTAACCTTTTGGAGGGGGAGGGAGAAAAGGAAGGGTGGGACGAAGGGGGAAAAGAAAGAAGGGAGATACGGAGAATAGGGAAGGGAAGGAACAAGTGACCGAAGCAGGAGAGAGAGGGAGCAGCCCCATAGTAAGAAATTTTGGGTTGGTGGAGCACAGGAAAATTTTGTGGAGCAGCGGGGGAGGGGGAGGCGTGGCCGCATGCCTTCCTTGAGCTCCAAGCGGCAAATTCGGCGAAATCTTGCAATCGCCCCTCTCCCTCCCCAACTCCAAGATTTAAAGGGCCCTTTAAATCTTGGAGGAGGGGAGGGAGAGGGGTGATTGCAAGATTTAAAGGACTCTCCAGCTGACCAGAGGGCCACGTGCTCTGCCAATCCGCTGGAGGGCCCTTTTAATGTCACAGGAGGTGGGGAGAGGGGCTGCAGCAGTTGTGGGGGCATGCCTTACATTTGAGTGGGCGGAGCCCCCAAATGCCCCACTATAGCTATGGGCGGGAGGGAGGAAAGTGGCAGGGAAAGGAAGCCTATTCCTTCCCCAGTTTTTATGGTTTTCTTTTCGCCCAACCTGTTCGTTTTTCAGAAACCACCTGCCTCTTTATTAAGCCCCATGTTCCGAGCTCGCAGAAAAACGTGGCTCCTGCTTTGCATGGGTGTGTTTTTTCTTTCAGTGCCCCAAATGTTACACTTCAGAATCGACTGATGCATGAATCGACTGATTTAAACTGATGTAAAGCTCTACAAGCCACCGCCTGTCCCCTCCACGTGTTTGCCTTCTGTTGCCTTCTTCCCCTCTCTTCACAGCTAAGCAAACTCTGTGGATCGTTGCTCACAGACACAGGATCCCTTTCCCTTTATTTTATCCCCCCTTTCTCATTCTAGCTGCAGCAAATCAGGAGGAAGACGAGACTGAGGATGAGGACGAGGATGATGAGGGGGGGAGACGTCAGCCTCGTTTGGGAGAACTGTCGGTCTCGGAGGCCACCAGCGATTCCGTCCGCCTTTCCTGGAGCGTCCCAGCTGGAAACTTTGACTCCTTCTTGGTTCAGTACAGAGATGCAAAGAACAACCTGCGGGACGTGCCAGTGGAGGGGGACTCTCTTGAGGCCACAGTCCCTAACCTGACTCCTTCCCACAGATACCGATTTGAGCTCTATGGCATTTTCGGTCAGGAACGGCTTGGCCCCATAACCTCTGATGCCTCCACAGGTCAGCAGTGCTTCTGCACCTAATGTGTTGTGAAGGCCACACACCAAAAAGGCCCTTTGGTGCTTTAGCTATGAAGTGTTTGTGTATCAACACACACACACACACACACACGGCCGAATCAATCTGCACAATTCAAGGCAAAGTTTAGAACATGTCAGAAAACAGTGTGTTACTTCCAGCTTGATGTGGGGCTTAGCTGACTCCTGAGTCATTTGTTGTTTTCAGCTTCAACATCGTTCTGCTCTAATCTGACTCTCCTGAAAGCCGAACTAGGTGTTATGGCGTCCATGGGTCCAGCCTATGGAGGCTGAGGCCATTTTAGAGAATAATTAGGCCCTCAAAAAATGCCACGAGGGCCTAATCCTGAGGGAACAACTGGGTGCCACTGGGTCAACCCAGACGACACTCTGGAAATGCTATGAGTGAATGAATCCCTAGCATGTTGTTGATGGCTAAACGTCCACTCAATCAGTAGAGCACATACTTTTCATACACCAGTTCCCAGGTTCAATCTCCAGCATTTCCAGTTAAAATTAGCAGCTGTTGGGGAAGACCTTTCTCTATCTGAGACCTTAAAGAGTTGTTGCCAATCAGAGGAGGCAGCACTGGGACTGGATGAAGTAATGATCTGGCTCAGCGTGACACAACAAAATTTGTCCCCTATTTAAACTGAGGTAAAGCTCTACAGCAGGAGCTGCACCCCTTAGTTTTGTTCTAAACTGGGATCTGCAACCCTTTTAAGCCTGTGGGCACCTTCAGAATTCTGACACAACATGGTGGATGCAGCCACAAAATGGCTGCCACAAAATGGCTGCCGCAGGAGGTGGAGGCAGCCACAATGCAGCTTTGTGATTCATCCAGGCCAGCTTTTCGCATGATGTACTCTGCATATATATTAAATAAGCAAGGTGACAATATACATCCTTGTTGTACTCCTTTTCCTATGCTGAACCAATCAGTTGTTCCGTATCCGGTTCTAACTGTCGCTTCTTGGCCCTTATACAGGTTTCTCAAGAGACATGTGAGGTGGTCTGGTACTCCCATCTCTTTAAGGACCTGCCATAGTTTGTTGTGATCCACACAGTCAAAAGCTTTAGCATAGTCAATGAAGCAGAAGTAGATGTTTTTCTGGTACTCTCTTGCTTTCTCCATAATCCAGCGAATGTTGGCAATTTGATCTCTGGTTCCTCTACCTCTTCGAAACTCAGCTTGTACTTCTGGCAGTTCTCTATCCACCTACTGTTGAAGCCTGGCTTGTAGGATCTTGAGCATGACCTTGCTAGCGTGTGATATGAGTGCAATTGTGCGATAGTTTGAATATTCCTTGGCATTGCCCTTCTTTGGAATTGGAATGTATACTGACCTTTTCCAATCCTGTGGCCATTGTTGCGTTTTCCAAATTTGCTGGCAAATGGAGTGCAGCACTTTAACAGCATCATCTTCTAAGACTTTGAATATGCTTATCTAATTCCCTTTTGAAGCCGTCCATCCTTTGTTTGTCTTAAAGGTGCCACTGGACTCTAAATTTGTTCTCGTGGTGTTCCATGTTCCTAAGCCTTGGTGTCTTTAGGGCTGGATTCAGGGACAGAAGTTCAGGGCCTTGGCTCACTGGCTCAGTAACGCCCCGCCCCAAAAAAGAGGCTATAGTTAGCAAGCCTTATTGAGCACAGTAGGACTGGCTTTTGAGTAAATAGGCACAGAATCAGGTTACACTGTGTGTGTGTTATTTGTGGAGACAGTGCGATAAGGCGGGAGAAGCTTGTTGAATGGTTTGTTCTGTGCTTCACATAATGTGAATCACGCTGGACATATACATCAACCATCTAAGGGAAGGGGACACAAGTCCATTAAGGCCAGAGTCTAAAATTACCCAATAGTATCACTGGTCCATCTAGAAGAAGAAGAAGAAGAAGAAGGGAAGAGATTGGATTTATACCCCGCCCTTCACTACCCAAAGGTGTATCAGAGCGGCTTACAAACTCCTTTCCCTTCTCCTCCCCACAACAGACACCTTTGACTCCATTAAGCCCAGAGTCCATTAAGGCCAGAGTCTAAAATTACCCAATAGTAGCACTGTTCCATCTAAAAGAAGGGGACACACAAGTCCATAAAGGCCAGAGTCTAAAATTAACCAGTAACATCACTGTTCCTACTGGACTTTAGTTGGCTTTAAAAGAGGATGGGGCAAGTTCATGGAGGAGAGGCCCACCTTTGGCTGTTAGCCACCACGACTAATGGAACATCCATGCGCAGAAGCAGAAACCCTCAGAATACTGGTGGTGGTGGTGGTGGTGGGAGCTGAGGTCTCTATGCCACCTGCTTGTAGGCCTTCCGGGGCACCTGTTTAGCCAACACGTGTAACAGGATGCTGGAACAGACAGACCACTGCTGTGATCAGGCCTTTACATTTCCCTTTTCTTTATGTCCCATAGTCAGGGAACACATTGATCATGGACTCTGTGGTCTGCCGGCCCACCAACTTCTCTTGCCATTGCTCTTTTTCAACAGCTCCCTTGGCGTCGAAGCAGGAGGTGGGGGATGAGACGGCCACTCCACAGCCACAGCCTGAACTGGGAGAGCTCTCCGTGTCTGATGTCACCAGTAACTCCGTCCGTCTGTTTTGGAACATCCCAGTTGGGATCTTTGACTCCTACTTGGTGCAGTATAAGGATGCCGAGGACCAGCCCCAGACGCTGCCTGTGGGCAAGGAGATCGGTTCTGTTGTGATATACTACCTGGTGCCTTCCTACAGATATACATTCGACCTCTATGGCATCTCTGGGCAGAGGCGTTTCGGCCCAATCTCAGCCACCATCATCACAGGTCAGCGGATGACCCAAATCTGGGGAGCTCAGAAGAACCGAATGAGGCAGCTTTTTTCTGTAATCTGAACTTCCCTCCTAGGCCGCAGGCAGCTGTTCTCTCCAGTTTTATCCCCTTGACCAACATCTCCATTAGTGTCAGGTCTCCATTACGATGGATCCAGACAGTATTGCCTTGCATCTGTCTTTCTGCTTCTGATTTTCGCATCCTTCCAGGTGTCCTTGGATTAATCCAGTGTGTAATTCGTAGGGATTTGCCAAATGTTCGCCCACAGACATTTTTACGGCAAGCCCCAAACTGCCACTCCTCTCTTCCTTTCATTCAAAAAGGGAAGTGCTGTTTTGACCGTGTGAAACTAGCCGATTGAGGAAGCATGTCGGCAGGATCAAACCTTTAAGAGTGCTTCTTTGCACATCTGTGGCTGTGCCCTCCTGTTCTAGATGATGTAAAAGGAAAAAGCCCTTTTAACCAGTCAACAAAAAAGGGAAAACCCATGAATTTTAGCATACTTTGAATCAGGGGTCATTTCGTAGAAAAAGAGGTGCAGGAGCTCATTAGCATAATTTATTAGCATAACTCATTTGCATATGCCACCCCCCCTGACATCACCGGAAGTGTGTCAGAAGGCAACACCCACCACTCAGGCTCCACTAGACTGTTTTGGATTGCTGGCGGAGGGGGGATGCGCATATCTGCCCTCACAGAGGAGGAAGAGCTTGTACCTGAAGGTGGGGGGGCTCTGCAACTTACCTGGTTGCTTCTTGCTCCTTGTGGCCCGACTGAGGGCTGCTGGGAGCAGGGGGTGGGGCTTGCTGCATGTGCCCGCCCCCTGGGCTCCTTACTGCCGGAGCTCTGCTCCTATGCGCTCCCGCAGGAAATGACCCCTGCTTTGAATCCTTATAGCAATTCAGGAATGCGTAAGAAAAAAAAAGACTTGGTGAACTCTCAGAATCCTGAGAACACAGAGTTTTGAATGCCGCAGCTTCAGCGTTACTGAAATCCATGCAAGGGACATTGTGGGCATGTTAATCCCTGTTTATTGAGGTCTTGGCTTTCCCTTTGACAAAATTTACAATCGGATACTTCACTCAGGGCACTGTACTGAGAAGGTGCCAAGTCTGCCAGCTGTTTTCAGTATATCCTGGGATGAATCCTGGGGAGAACAGCTGGTGCAGATGTACTCATGCAGGAGCAAAGTGTCAGAGGCCTGCCCTAACCTTGTGTTGTTTGGCCGAAACTGGCCGATTTCAAGATACTTGGCTTACGGTTTAGTCATTCGTTCACTTCAAAGGTTTCTCTCCTGCCTTCCCACCCTTTAGGCTTTTAAAGGCAGCTGGCAACATCTGGAGAGAAACATCTGGATAACAACCACCAGGGAACAGGGCCATGGGTACACCTGCCGCATACTTCTTCCATAGTCAGTTGATCTGATTACCTTCAGAAGTGGCACAAGAGGAGGGGGAGGTTGAATTGGCCTCCTCCCTCCACGATGAGCTGTCCTGGCTGTGTCAGTGGTGCTCGCAAGGCAAAGTGCCCCTCTTTCCCAGAAGCTCTTGCGTTCGAGGATTGGAATAGATAACAGCCTGGCCCTCAGATGCAGCAAAATGAGGTGGATATGAGAGCATTAACGCGGCCCCCTTAAGCTGGAGGCCTCTGCTCCCATAGGTCCTTATTGCCCTGGTGGGTACGCGAACAGGTTGCACCATTGATTTGTTCATTTAAAATAATACTCCTCCAATGTAAGGTAAAGGTAAAGGTTTCCCTTGCTTGAAAGCTAGTCAAATCCAACTCTAGGGGGCAGTGCTCATCTCCGTTTCCAAGCTGAAGAGCCAGCGCTGTCCGAAGACTTCTCCGTGGACATGTGGCCGGCATGACTAAACACCAAGGCGCACGGAACACTGTTACCTTCCCACCTAAGTGGTACCTATTTATCTACTTGCAATTTCTTGCTTTCGAACTGCTACGTTGGCAGGAGCTGGGGCCAGAGACGGGAGCTCACTCCGTCACGTGGCACTCGGGTCCCGAACTGCCGAGCTACAGACCTTCCGGTCTGTAGCTCAGCATCTTGGACTTGATCTTTAATAGCAGGGCTTTTCAAAAAGGTCATCTGCCACCTGCAGTTCAAAAGTGGTACCGTCCGTTCCGCCCCCCTTCAGAATCACCTCCTCATCCT
>NW_015163639.1:201468-216035 GCF_001447785.1 Gekko japonicus | reverse complement strand
CCAGGTTCAATCCCCGGCATTTCCAGTTGAAAGGACCAGGTGATGTGAGAGACCTCAGCCCGAGACTCCGGAGAGCTGCTGCCAGTCTGAGTAGACAATACTTACCTTGATGGACCCAGGGTCTGATTCAGTGTAAGGCAGATTCATGTGTTCAATGCCTCCTTGAATCTCTGAAACCAGAAAGATGACTTCATAAGTTATTCAGTGGGCAGGGGGATGACATTTGTTAAAAAAAAGAAAGGCAACTTAGTAGCCCTTAAGGCTTTGAATTAAAAATGAGTCAACAATAGCTGCTTGTACTTGAGGTCTGGCTGGAATACATTTCCAGGGGTTGGAGGCAGGATTTTCAGTCTCCTTCCAAACTTTTAATGAAAACCATGCCACTGTCCACTTACAGTACAATCCCAGGGAGAGTTATGCCCTTGAAGTCGATGGGCTTTGAATGGTGTAACTCTGCATCAGTGTGTACCCTGGATCTCTGCTTCAGCCTCCTCTTCGGCTACAGGCCAGCAGAGCCAGAATGAATACGTGGAAGAAACCCCACCACAGAATAAATCATCTGAATGAATAGAAAACTGTATCCCTTTGATCCCTGTGCATGATTTATATAGGTAGCAGAATCCAGCTTTTCCTTGGCATAAGACTTCTAGTTCCTAGACACAGGAACTTTAAATACCAGGAACACACAGCCCTGCTTGCCTGCACCGGCTAAAACGTGCATGATCTTTGCATGTCCACTTTCTAGAAATTCTTTCCTTTCCTCGTCTTCTGCGTTTGGACGCGGAGGAGTTGAATCGGCATTTCCAGGATGTCTCCGCTGGAAAACAACAAAACAAAAACCCTGCTGCCCAAAGCTGTGTTCCGTTGATTTGCCTCTCAGGGTCCTTCATTATCTTCCTCTTCCTCTTTTCTTTATTTTTTTGCAGCCGCAACAACACCTGAACAGGAAGTGGATGCGGAGCTAGTGCAAGCAGCAGGCCAGAGTGTTCGGCCCAGCCTTGGAGACGTCACCGTCTCCGAGGTCACTCCAGATTCCCTTCTCCTCTCCTGGAGTGTCCGGGAGGGCAAGTTTGACTCTTTCCTCATCCAGTACAAGGATGTCGCCAGAAAGCTCCAGGTGCTGCCTGTGGATGGAGCCATGCGCTCTCTCCACCTCTACAACCTCACCCCTTCGCAGAGATATGAATTCAGCATCTATGGAATCTCTGGCCACGAGCGTCTCGGGCCTGTCTCAGTTGAAACTGTCACAGGTTAGCAGTGGTGTTCCGAGGGACTCTGCGGCTTCTGTTCTCTTGAACTGCTTGAGATCATCTTGTTTTCTTTGATTGCTTTCACAGCCTGTGCCATGTTCCTTTTCTCTCTTATTCCACTTTTTAAAATTTATTTAAACATTTCTATCCTGCCTTTCCTGTGGTTCAAGGTGGCTGACCGTAATAGTTCAAAACATTTTCAGTCCAAAGCAAAAATGTAATAGCAAACTCCAAATCTCTCCTCCCGTCCGTCCTTTAAAGATGCCTGCCAATTCAAACTAGGGACGTCAGCCTCCGGGTGGGACCTGGGGATCCCCCGGAATTACAGTTCATCTCCAGACTATAGAGATCAGTTCCGCTTTGGAGGGTGGACTCTGTGGTATTGTGCCCCACTGAGGTCCCCGTCCTCCCCAGGCTCCACCCCAAAGCCTTCAGGAGCTTCCCCACCTGGATCTAGCAACCCTGCCCCAGTGTTCCCTCTAAGCTGAGTTAGTGTGAGCTAGTTTTTTAGCCTCCGGCTCACACATTTTTGCCTTAGCTCAGGAAGGATGGTGCCAGAGCAAACTAATTTATGCAGTAGCCAAATCGCTCGCTCACAACTTTAATGGCAGTAGCTCACAAAGTAGAATTTTTGCTCACAGGACTCCACAGCTTAGTGGGAGCATTGCCTACCAGTGGTCAGGGGGACTTGGCAACCCTAATTAAAAACCCCTCAAAGGCCCTGGCAAACAGGCAGGCCTTTGCAGCGCCGACTACAGATCTCTATGGAGGGGATACCCCTCGCCTCCTCAGGGAGTCCCTTCCACAGATATTTGTACAGATATTTCTGTGTAGCCTTAAATAGTGCAGAAATGTAACCAGGGAAACGCTTCAGGACAAGAGGCACCGAATGGTACCTGTGTCTATAGCTGTGGTTTGTAAACTCAGAGACTGGCCCGGAACAACACGAGGAAGGATGGTGCCAGAGCAAACTAATTGATGCAGCAGCCAAATCGCTCGCTCACAACTTTAATGGCAGTAGCTCACAAAGTAGAATTTTTGCTCACAGGACTCCACAGCTTAGTGGGAGCATTGCCTACCAGTGGTCAGGGGGACTTGGCAACCCTAATTAAAAACCCCTCAAAGGCCCTGGCAAACAGGCAGGCCTTTGCAGCGCCGACTACAGATCTCTATGGAGGGGATACCCCTCGCCTCCTCAGGGAGTCCCTTCCACAGATATTTGTACAGATATTTCTGTGTAGCCTTAAAGAGTGCAGAAATGTAACCAGGAAAACGCTTCAGGACAGAGGCACCGAATGTGGTTTGTAAACTCATTACTTCTAGGCCTACGTGAACTGAGGGACTGGCCCAGAACACACATGGTAAACTCCTGTGGCTGTGAGCGCCAGGGGGGAAAGGGACGGGCGATCTGTCTTTCAGAAAGGCTTGTCCGCAGTTATGTTCCCATCAAGGAATCCTTGACAACCTTCTAAAAAATCCAACGTTCCCCAGAACACAGTTTGATCATAGGATTGCCGTTCCCCAGTTGGGGGTGGGGCTTGCCTGGTTTTGCAGGCTCTTGCCTGCCCCCGGCCAGCTGGCCTGCAGGACGAAATCCCCCCCATAGCAACGTCACAAAATGTGTCTACATCACCCAGAAGTGACATAGGCATGTGGGTGACGTTGGGGAGCGACGTTCTGGTTTTTGGGCAAACTGGATTGAGGGTGATTTTACCACAGAGCCCAAAAACCAGAGTGTCGCTCCCGACATGCCTATGTCAGTTCCAGGTGACATAGGCATGGCGCACGACATCACTTCTGGTGCCATCAGCATGTAGGGGTCGACGCTTCCAACTCCCGAACATCCCCCCCATGCCCCCGCCAGTGTCTCCAACAGACCTGGCAACCGCAGCTCTTGTCCATTAAAAGCTATGATGACAACCCTTCTTTTCCTCCAAACTCTCTCCTCAGACGTCAGAAGCTAAGCAAGGCTGGCCCTGGTTAGTACTTGGATGGGAGGCCTCCAAGGAAGTCCAGGGTTGCGACGCAGAGGCAGGCAAGGCCAAACCACCTCTGAACATCTCTTGTCTTGGAAACCCTACGGGGTCACCGTAAGTTGGCTAAGACTCGACAGCACTCTCCACCACCCTCCACCACCACCACCGATTTTTTCTCAGCTTCCTTAGCTCTCGGTTCTCTCCAGCAGGTTGCCTTTCTTCAGCAGTTTCTCCCCCCGCCCCCCCCCCCCGCACTCTGGCTCAGCTGTTTCTAATTTTTTTCAAATACATGTTTTAGGTTTCCAGCTCATGACAAGATCCTGCTTCTCTTTATTTTTCAGTTCCATTTTCTTTTTCCTTCTAGCTCCAGAGATATCCCGGGGAGAGGCTGCTGTCCAGCCCCGCCTAGAAGATCTCTCTGTCTCCAGTGTCACCAGCGACTCTGTCAGTCTCTCCTGGACTGTCCCCGCAGGGAAATTTGACTCTATCTTGGTCCAGTATAGAGATGCAAAGGGCAAGGCTCAGGTGCTGCCGGTAAACGGCGATTCCCGTAACATTACGGTCCCTGACCTGGTTTCTTCTCGCCGATACAAATTCAACCTTTATGGCATTTATGGCCGCAAGCACCTTGGTCCCATCTCCATCGATGCAGTCACAGGTCAGAACAATTGGGGTATTTGGTTAATGTAGCAGAGTTTTATCCAGTTATAGAAGCGTGATAACTGAGTGCAGTAAATAAATCTCCCAAGAAGTATATTGCAAAGAAGGTAAACTTGCATTCATTCAAGTAGATCCAGTTCACATTCAGGTTGCAGACAAAAGAAGAGAAAGAAGCCTGTTCTAAAGACTACTTTCCGATCACGACTGGCCACTCGTGGGAGTATGAGGGCACTGTATCTACAGGAGAGACCCGCAGAGACATGAGTCTCCATGGAAGGCCATGTGAAGAGAGGGAGAGGAGAAAGAGAGAGAGGAGGGGTCAGAGGGCAGCTCCCAGGTTAGGACAAAGAGAGGCATCCCCATTCATGGAGATAACACCTATACACGCTTCGCGTGAGGTAGCCCCCACCATTGTCCAGGTGTGCTGAGTCACTCGCTCCAACAAAAACCTCTTCTGAGGAAGGTTGGGATAAAAATACAGTAGGCAGGGATGGGATAGATAAAATTTGGGCCTCAAGCAGTGATAAGATGATACAGAAGTTATACAAAATGTTATTAGATGAACGGACACAAGAAGATACTCCCAATAATACAATGATAACATGGGCAAAGGATATAGGACACTACATAGATATAGAAGATTGGGCAAAAACATGGAAATCAATAAAATACACGAAAAGTACTAATTATAAGGAAAACATATACAAAGTTTGTCACAGGTGGTACTGGATAGCTAAATGTAGTCCATCCCTTTCTAAGAACTGCTGGAAATGCAAAAATAACGTGGGTTCTTTCTTTCACATGTGGTGGCGGTGTATAAAAATACAGGGCTATTGGATAATGATACAGAAGACAATCTTAGAAATAACGAATGTTAAAATTGAGTTGATCCCAGAAATTGTACTGCTGAATATGTTGCCCCTCTCCTGAAAAAAATTTTTTTCTGTTTGTGATACCAAATCAGGATACTCAGGATTCCTTTCTAGGTTATCCCATGAGAGCAAGAAGGGGTGTCAGGAGCAAAGTATTATGTGTCAGTAAGGGAGAAATATCCCTTCCTGTGATGGCTGCAGTAACACCTCTCCCCATTCCTTGTAATGTTTTTAATACAGCATCCATCTCTGTTCCAGAGTCAGGCACACAGTCGGAAGAAGCCGTCCAACTCAGGCTCGGACAGCTGTCGGCCGGTGACATCACTCCCGAATCAGTCCTCCTCTCTTGGACTGTCCAGGATGGCCATTTTGATTCCTTTATCATCCAGTACTACGACGCAGAGGGCAAGCCCCACGCCTTGCCGGTGGACGGGGGACTGCGCTCGCTGCGGCTCCATGACATGACACCCTCTCACAGATACAGGTTCAACCTCTACGGAGTCTCCGGCCGCAAGCGCTTCGGTCCAGTCTTCACGGAGGCTGTCACAGGTCAGCTGCAGCCCAGTGGTCTGCCGACCAGCTTCTTGTCATTGTCAATGCTTTTCTTTCTAAACCAGAAGGTTGTCCCTTTCCTTTCTTTTTCCAGGATGGGAGACCAGGCAGCTCTGTTGCTCTTCTCTGTTTTGGTTTTAGGCTGCTACCGGCACAGCACGCCATGACAGTAGGCCCATGTCCCATGGCATCATTCCCTTCTTCGTCCATACGGGTCATAGAAGTCCATCTTTGTTCCTCAATCTTGCAATATCACATTTTTCCTCCAGATAGTGTTCCGGACCACCAGGGGGGGGGCCTGGAGAACTCCCAGATTTACAGTTGATCTCCAGACTACAGAGATCAGCTCCCTGTGGAGAAAATGGCTGGTTTGGAGGGTGGACTCTATGGCGT
Source organism: Gekko japonicus (assembly GCF_001447785.1). Lineage (NCBI taxonomy): Eukaryota > Metazoa > Chordata > Lepidosauria > Squamata > Gekkonidae > Gekko > Gekko japonicus. The sequence goes on along the minus strand of NW_015163639.1, from coordinate 210,332 downwards.
TATATCTCACTAAGGTCCCTCCCCCAGGCTCCACCCCCAAATCTCCAGGAAGTTCCCGATCCAGAGTTGGCAACCCTACCTCCTCCACAGGGAATTTCATGGTAGGATTCTCAGGTCCCTTCTTCTCCCTGCAACAAAATTGAAAAGAAAACCAAGACGAAATCATGAATAAATCACGAAGAGTTTTCTACACACACACTGATTAAACATGCGACATCAATCAACAGGAAAATGTATGATGTACGGTTTTTTGTCGATTGACGTATGTTTAATCAATATGCATGTAGAAAATTCGTAAGTGGGGTTTTTTTCACGGTTTTGCTTTGGTTTTCTTGTCTACTTTCCGTGATTCTCTCGCTTGGTTTACCAAATTGAAAAGAGCACAATTAAAACAAAACTCAGTGGGACGGATCCAACCATCCTCCTTCCTCCACCCTCAGGAACATTCCCCCGACTCAAGCGGCTGTCAGTCCAGTGGAAGCGCTTTGGCACTTTCTGCTTTAACCTTCATCAGTAGTCGTTTCAAGTGTTCACTGTTTTCTGCCAATAATGTGATGTCATCTGCATATCTCAAATTGTTAATCTTCCTTCAACCAGGTTTCACTCCACCTTCATCTAAATCTAACCCAGTTTTTCTTATAATATGTTCTGCATGCAGATTGAAGAGACAGGGAGATAAAATACATCCTTGTCTGACACCTTTGCCGATTGGAAACCGTTCTGTCTCTCCATATGCTATCCTAACAGTGGCCTCTTGCCCAGTGCATAGGTTGCGCATCAAAACAGTCAGATGCTGTGGCACACCCATTTCCTTTAAGCCAGCCATAGCTTTTCACAACCCACCAAGTCAAAAGCTTTGCTGGTTTTCGCCTGACTTCCGGTGATGTCAGGGGGTGTGGCCTTATGACACACTTCCGGTGATGTCAGGGGGTGTGGCCTTATGACACACTTCCGGTGATGTCAGGGGGTGTGGCCTTATGACACACTTCCGGTGATGTCAGGGGGTGTGGCCTTATGACACACTTCCGGTGATGTCAGGGGGTGTGGCCTTATGACACACTTCCGGTGATGGCAGGGTGTGTGGCATATGCTAATGAGTTATGCTAATGAGTCCCCCTAGCTCTTTTTCTACTAAACGACCCCTGACAGTAACCAACGTATATTTGCAACTGATCTCTGGTGTGTCTTCCTTTTCTGAATTCAGCTTGAGCATCTGGTATTTCACATTCCATATACAGTAATGGTCTTTGCGGTAAGATTTTGAGCATGACTTTACTTGCGTTAGAAATGAAAGGGATGGTCCAATAGTTGCTGCAGTACTTCAGCAAACCGATAAGAGCCCTTTATTGTAAGGAACTCCATTCTAGACAAGATGGAGAAGAGACAGCACTCTAAAGTAGCTAGCCAAACTAGGGTGGATGGAGGTGCAGGAAAGCATGTCCCACCCTCATGGGTGCAAGATGGAGAGAGAAGGCCAGAAGGAAGGAAGATTTCCAAAAGGAGCAATTTGCACATCAAAGGGATAGCATTAGAGCAGTAGAAAGGAAGGGATGCACAGGCCCTACACCAGTTTGGTGTAGCGGTTAAGTGTGCGGACTCTAATCTGGGAGAACCGGGTTTGATTCCCCACTCCTCCACTTGCAGCTGCTGGATGACCTTGGACATGCTATAGTTGTTCCTCCTCCTCCTCCTCCTCCTCTTCTTCTTCTTTTTCCTCTTCTAACCTATCTACCACTCTGACTCTCTGTGGTCCCCCTCTGGAGCCTGAGGCTGAGAGACGGCGCCAAGTCTCTCTCTTCTAACAAAAACGATCCACGAATTGAAAAGCCCCAATATTAATTGCAACTCATGTAAAACCCCTCTGTTTACAGGCTAACCAGGTGCTTCTCTTAACAGGGTGTTTTGTGGGGCTTCTCCCCACCCCATCTCATCAAGGAAAGATTCCTACCATCAGAGCTGTGACTAAACATGGATTAACCCCCTGCCTCTTTCTTCCCCAGCTCCTGCAGCTGCTGGCCTGGTAGTTCCTCCACGGCCCAGTCTTGGTGAGATCTCAGCCTCGGATGTCACCGACACGTCAGTCCGCCTGTCCTGGAGTGTTGCGTCCGGGAATTTTGACTCCTTTACTATCCAGTACCGAGATGCAGAGGGCAAAGCCCAGATGTTGCGTGTGGCTGGAAGCTCCCGCAATGTCACCGTGTCCAACTTGGCACCTTCCCACAGATACAAATTCAATCTTTATGGCCTTGCTGGACGGAAGCGCCTTGGCCCCATCTCCACTGAAGCTATCACAGGTCAGAGGCCTCGGATTCCCAGGCAAGGTGGAAAGGCCCAGTCGTTTGGTGCCAGTTTGGTGTAGTGGTTAAGTGTGCGGACTCTAATCTGGGAGAACCGGGTTTGATTCCCCACTCCTCCACTTGCACCTGCTGATGTGACCTTGGGTCAGTCACAAGCTCTGGCACAGCTGTCCTTGAAAAAGAGCAGTTTGTGTCAGAGTTCTCTCAGCCCCACCCACCTCACAGGGTGTCTGTTGTGGGGAGGGGAAGGGAAAGGAGTTTGTAAGCCGCTCTGAGACACCTTTGGGTAGTGAAGGGCGGGGTATAAATCCAATATCTTCTTCTTCTTCTCTTCTTTATTGATTTATCCTTTCAAAAAACCTTCCCTGCCCACTTGAAAATCAGTGATCCTTGAAGTGGCCTTCATTCAGGGGACTTAGGTTTCATTTTAGAAGGATCCAGAAGTATTTTATATCCAGTTTTTTTAAAAAACATAGTCCCTGCAGACATTATTTTGTTTGTTTAAAATAGTTATACCCTGACTCCCCAAATAAATATCTGCAAGTCTTTTCTTTCGGAATCATGCCAAGGGAAGGGAACAGTTCACATCATGAAAGCTTTGATTAAACTTGGATGTAGTTCCATCAGCGCTAAGAAGCAGCAGCAGGGGAGGACCTCAGCCTCTATGCCCTGTTTGTTTGGCTCTCTGGGGCAACTGGTTGGCCACTGTGTAAGACAGGATGCTGGACGAGAGGGGTCCACTGGTCTAGGTTTGCCAGTCCCCTGGTTGGGGCAGGTCATCCTCCAACCAGGGGTGTGAACTAGGAGGCAGCGGGGCACGAACTCCCCAGATTTCCCAGAGGGGGCAGTGCCCCCGGGCTAGCAGGTTGCACTATGAAGCTGCTTAGGCTTAAACTGTGCAGTCTCATGTTCTCCTCATGTAAAGAGGCTTTGGAGTGTGCTTTCTGTCTCTGGGACTTTGGGACATTTGCTTGTCACCCAGGAGCACCCCTCCACTGCCTTGTCTTATTTTTTTCCTTGGGATCTTTGGAAGTTCTGCCTGAAGCCCCTACTTTCAACCTGTGGATGATCAAAACAGACAATATGTTGGAAGTTATTTTGGTATTCTGGGAATTGCAGCTTTAGAGAAAAAGAAATGGACAGGAGAGGAATATTCATGCCTTTAGCTATGTGTGTTGGGGTAGAGGGGAACAGAGGCCTGTTTCTTACCATTTCTGTTGGTTTCTTACCATTTCTGCTCCTGAAGCAGTGGGAAATCCATGGCAACCTTTAAAGGATCGGTTTATAGACTCCATTTTGGAAGAAAGATAGAAGAGTTCCAGTGCCTTTACAATGACTGGTAGATTTACAGTGGCTTTCTAGTGTGCATAAAGGTAAAGGTAAAGGTTCCCTTGCTCGAAGGCCAGTCGAATCTGACTCTAGGGTTGCAGTGCTCATCTCCGTTTCAAAGCTGAAGAGCCAGCGCTGTCTGAAGACGTTTCCATGGTCATGTGGCCGGCATGACTAAACACGAAGGCACACGGAGCGCTGTTACCTTCCCACCAAAGTGGTACCTATTTATCTACTTGCAATTTCTTGCTTTCGAACTGCTAGGTTGGCAGGAGCTGGAACTAGAGACGGGAGCTCACTCCGTCATGCGGCACCCGGGTCTCAAACTGTTGAACTACTGACCTTCCACAGCCTGCAGTTCCGCGTCTTAACCACTTGAGCCACCGCAGCTCCTCTCTAGTGTGCATATTACCCCTCAAAAAGTCAGTAAGTATTAGTAGGCTAGTCATACTGGATGAGACCAGTGGTCCACCTAGTCAAACATCCTGTCTCACAGAGTGGCCAGCCAGTTTCTCTGGAGAACCAGCAACAGAGCATAGAGATCAAGGCCTTCCCCTAATGTTGCCTCCTGACACTGCAATTCAGAGGTTCTCTATCTCTGAATGTGGAGTTTCCCTTTAATTCCCTTTAGTTACAATCAGGGGTCATTTCATAGAAAAAGAGCTGCAGGGGCTCATTAGCATATCTAATAGGCTATTAACATAATAGCTTATTAGCATATGCCACACCTTCTGACATCACCAGAAGTGATGTCAGAAGGGAAAGCAAAAGGGGGGGAGGCATCTTCAAAAGCCTCCCCTCCCCTTCCCCAGCCAGCCTGCCAAGGCGGGCTGGGGGGGAAGAAGCGAAGAGAGAAGGGGTTAAAAGTTTAAAACCCCTTCTCTCTTTCCATTATATTCTGTGGGCCATAGAATACAATGGAAAGATCTTAAAACTCCTTCTCTCTTTCCATTATATTCTGTGGGCCATAGAATACAATAGAAAGAGTTTAAACCCCTTCTCTCTGGAGTCTTTCCATTATATGGAGTGTGGGGTCGGGCAGCTGGGGGCAGGGCTTGCCGCCACCACCATTTCTGCCCACTCCTGGGCTGCCGGAGCGGTGCTCTGGCACGCTCCGGGCCCAATGGACCCCTGGTCACGATGGCTATACCAACTGATAGATCTGTTCTCCCATGGTCTCCAGAACCCAAATCTGTTTCTTGCCAGCCAAATCCATAAACCGCCACTATTCCACTCTCCTTTTGTACTGCCTCTCACCCTCAAGACTGGGCAAAGCAGTTTCGCCCTCCTCCTCTACCGGTGAGCATGAGTTGCAATTTAAGAGATCAGAACAAACTAACTGCCCATTTCCCCTGTCATGATGACCAGGGCAGTACACGGCTTAAGGGACGGGCGCTTTTTACACAGGACAGCCAGATTTACGGAAACCTCTGCCTTCTCTCTCTGTTCTAGCTCAAATGGAGGAGCCAAGAAAGCATCCCAAACTGGGGGACCTCTCCATCTCCGAGGTGACCAAGGACTCCGTCCGCCTCTCGTGGACCACCGCTTTTGGGGAATTTGACTCTTTCCTCATCCAGTACAAGGATGCTGAGGGCAGGCCCCAATCATTACCTGCAGACGCTGACTCCCGCACACTTGTTGTGTCTGGCCTTCTGCCTTCCCAGAAATACAAGTTTAACCTCTACGGCATTTCAGGGAGGAAGCAGATTGGACCCATTTCAACCGATGCTGTCACTGGTGAGTGCCCTGGATGGGACTTGCACCATAACCCCCTGTCTGGGCTTCCTCTTTGCCATTTCTGCAGTAGTGTCTGTGGATCACTTTTCTTCTGGCTCTACTTTGTATGTGTTTTCTCTCTGCCCTTTAAAGAACCCTGTCTTTCACTCAGATAGTTTCTAATGGGGAGGGGGGTTTCAAATGTTTAGAAATCATGAAGTGTGACCAGGTCCTGGTGGTCTTGAAAAATCCATCCTGGCCCTGAGCTGGATAGCCCAGGCAAGCCCGATCCCATCAGCTTACATGCATGGGAGACCTCCTTGAATATGTTGGGGAAAATAGGCGAAAAATACTTAAATATTCGGTTTGCAATGGATCTTTGCTTCACTGGAGAGGAGGCATTTCTTTCTGAGTAAAAATCTTTATTTCTAAGGGGAAAGGGTACACAGGAAACCTACAAAATAAAAGAGATACCTAGAACTACATCTTTACAGCTACAAACAGACAGACCACATGGTCACACAACAATGGAGATTCTTCTTTCCTCTTGACCCCTAGAAGGAAGTCACTTGATTGCATTAACCAATCAATATTACAAAACAGACTTTAGTTTTCCAGGGCTATCTTTCCTTTGGCTCTGTGCCAGGTTTCCTTCCGGGTCAGGCTAAACAAAATCCCACAAGGTAAACAACAGATTAACCCTATAATGACTGAATCTTAGTCCTTGCGACTCACATATTTCCAACAGAAATAACAGCAGTTGGGAGGACAGGGGCAGGCTTTATTCAGCCACCTCTCTGAATATCCTCCAGGGCCCCAGGAGAGGTCAGTCACCAGAAGTCACCATGACTTCCAGGTGCCCACCAATGCTCCCTCTCAGCTGTGGAGTCTTGTGAGCCAAAATTCTACTTTATGAGCTACTGGCATTAAAGATGTAAGCGAGTGATTTAGCTACTGCATAAATTAGTTTGCTCTGGAGCCCTCCTTCCTGAGCTAAGACAAAGATGTGTGAGCCAGGGGCTAAAACACTGTGAGCTAGCTCACACTAACTCAGCTTAGAGGGAACACTGGTGCCCACACACACACACACACCTGCACATATGAAAAATACAAAAAAGAAAAATGCACCCTGGACAAATGTGTTGAGAGCTGGGTAGGTTATGGGGGCACAACCAGTTGCTAGCTGCCATCTCTGAGAAGTAGAGAGGACCATATCTCAGTGTCAGAGGACATGCCTTGCATGCATATCTCCCAGAGTTTGCAGGCCTCCACACAGGGAGCTACATATGTTATAATGTCAGTGAGCAACATGATGAGGCTCAGGGGCATATAGTGTACTCCAAGAGTAGCAAATGATATAACCACCTTGACGACACTTTACACACACAATAGGCAATGTGAAAGATCTCTGCCTGAGGCCCTGGAGAGCTACAGCCAGTCGGAATAGAGCGAGGATCCCCAACGTGGTGTCTGTGGGCACCATGATGCCCGTCAACATCTTTTCTGGCACCCAGCAAGTGTTTCAAGAAAGTGGGTGTGGCCAGGTAGAGCTCCTGCCCCACAAGGCTTCTGATTGGTCACCAAGATTTGATTGGCTGTGCAAATATAAATAGCATCATTTCAGCGGCAGCTGCCAACACAGTATAGTTTACTTCTCTCACACATTCCTCCTTCCCAGTGTACTTTTTTTTTTTTTTAATACCCCTTGTTCAGGGTTGAGAGTGGGTCCCAGCCCCATGGCAGTGCAAAGGGTCCCAGAATGCCCCAAGATTCGGCAAGATGACTCCTGCCCCCCCCCAGCCTGTACAGCCCCCCCCCCAGTCTGGAGCTCACCTGGGAACAGGGGATTGTAGCAATGGCAGTCCAGGCTATCAGGGAGCTGGGGAAGTGAGGCGGGAGCCCCAAAACCATTGTGGCCCCAGCCCAGGCTGCCACAGAGCTGAGAATGCCGTTGGGGCGTAGGAATGGGCACAAACCAGCTCACGAACTAGAGTTTGTGATGAATTTTGGGCGGGCACATGAACTTTCCACAAACTTTCACGATGTTCATGGCGGTTCGTGCCAGTTCATGAATGGATACAGTTCCAGACAGACGGTCTCTACTCAATCTAAATGTTTATTAAACTTCAAAGCAATGGGGGCGGGGGAGAACTTGGAGAGCATGTAGAGGAGTATCCAGGGGAGGTCCCCGGCGACTTTGATGCCTCTAGCTTCCAGAAGATCCATTCTGTACACTTCCGAACCTCCTGAACCTGCGCCTGTCAGAATGACCACCTGTCATTTCCCCAGAAAGCAGGAGCGATGTGGGTAAGGGGTGAGTGGAGGGGCAGGGCACGTGGGCTAAATCGCCAATGGGGAGACAGGCCAGGAGGGCAACGGGTGAGATATCCAATGGTCGTTTGGGCCCAGGATAGGACTAGGCAGGTGACAGGAGGAGTTGAGGGGGCTGTGACAGATGGGGAAATAAAAGGAAGTCCAGAGAAACAGGCTGGGGAGAAAAAAAAACTGGTGGTCCTATGCTGAGAGAGAGTCATGGCCAGTCGGGGAGGAGAAGGAACAAGGTGACACAACCTTCTTTCCTCCCATTCTGAGGCCTGGGGACTTCCCTCTGAGCAGCAAGCAAGATAGGGGAGTGCTGACCATCACAAGGCAAGCGGGCGAGATCTCACACCCCTCCTCTTCACTGCAGTTGGGCTTTCCCTGTGTATATGACTCTGCCTCCCATGGCAGCCATTTTGTGGCTTTTCCCACCACCCTGTGACGGAAAGGTGCCCTCCAGCTCAGACAGGTTGGGAACCCCTGGAGTAGAGTATACCAACCTGGACAGACCAATGGTTTGCCAGTATAAGCAGGTTCATGGGTGCCCTCCCATCTCTGTATTTGGAAACACTTCTTGTCTTGCCATCAAGCTATTAAAGACATGGGACTTCTGCCAGGAGGAAGCGGTGTTCTTAATTTTATCAAAATCTTCCCCCCCACCCCACTTTTGTGCCAAGGTGGTTAACATCTAATGATAAACGAAAGAAAGCAGTCATGGGATAAGAGGATGGGTCCTCTTATGGATTAAAAACCGATTACATGACAGATCCAGGTGGTCAGTCGTGATGGTCTGAAGCAGTAGAGCAAATTTAGAGTCCAGTGGGGCACCTTTAAGACCAACAAAGACCACGAAACCTTGAATAAAGCTTTGTTGGTCTTAAAGGTGCCACTCTAAATGTCATTAAGTGACAGGAAGCAAAAAGTAGGACTAAACGGACAGTTCTTCTCACAATGGATGGAAGTGAGCAGTGGGGTCCCACAAGGATCGTTATTGGGGCCAGTATTATCTATATACTAATACCAAAGTCGCCCCCTGGTGTGTGGATAGCTAAATCCACGCACCGGGGGCACCCGGGGGGGGAGGGAGAGTTTTGTGCACACGTGGGGCGGTCCCCAGGTGTGCACAAAAATCTAAAAAGTTTAAAAAATATCGGGGGGATACTTAAATCCCCCCCAAAGTGACAGAGCGTCCCCTGCGCATGC
>NW_015163639.1:182924-200967 GCF_001447785.1 Gekko japonicus | reverse complement strand
GGGCCACGACCATCCGAGGGAAAACCATAGAGTTTTCCCTCGGATGACTGTGGCCCTGCCCCCAGTGTGCCCAGCGTGGTCGCGTCACTTCCTGGTGACGTGCACATCGGGGTGGAGTTCTCCCGGGGGCCCGATCCGGCGGAGGTGGGGAACGGGCCTCTGGGGCGGGGGTTTCCCCGCCCCCCGGGGGGACTTGGCAAGCCTAGTGAGTAATGTAGTGGCCAAGTTTGTACATGACACCAAATTATTCAGGATGGTGAAAACCAAGGCTAGCTGTGAAGGGCTCCAAGAGGACCTCCATAGATTGGATGGGTGGCAAATGAAGTTCATTGTTGGTAAGTGTAAGATGATGCACATTGGGGCAAACAATCCCAACTTCAAAGATCTTGGGGTCATGGATATCTCCATGAAAGGTAAAATATAACATATTATGTTTAGGCCTGCTAGTTAATGGGATTTTGAAAACGAACAGTGTTAAAAATGTGAAAGAATATTTAAAGGGACTAGATTGTTAATTTAGAAGAAATATATGCCTTCTTTAGCATAGTTAAACTGCTAAGTTATGCCTGTTTCTTTTCAGCTGTTTTTATATTGATATAAAATAGAATAATAATAGTATAGTATTGATAAAATGAAATATAGTAGATAGAATATTGATGAATTAGTTTTATAAACGGAATAGATGCTTGGTTTAATAGTGTATGTTATTGAGTGCAAATTAAAACAAGGAGGGGGAAATGGGAATCTGTATGCAAATATGATGATGTGAGTGAGATATTTGGCTAGCTATTTTAAAATATATGGCTCTTTTCTATATAACTTGTTAAAACATAATAAACTGCCCAATCTGGGCAAGTAAAAAAAAAAAAGATATCTCCATGAAAGCGTCAACCCAGTGTGCTGCAGCTGTGAAAAAAGCAAACTCTATATTAAGGATTATTAGGTAAAGGATTGAGAATAAAACGGACAATATTGTAATGGCCCTGTACAGATCGATGGTGCGGCCTCATTTGGAATACTGTGTACAGTTCTGGTCACCTTATCTCAAAAAGCAGAGCTGGAAAAAGTACCAGAGGCAACCAACCAAGATGATTAGGGGAGTTGGAGCACCTTCCTCATGAGGAAAGGCCGAAAAGTCTGGGACTTTTCAGTTTAGAAAAGAGATGACTAAGTGGGACCGTGATAGAGGTTTATAAAATTATGCGTGGGGTAGAGAGAGTTGACAAAGAGAATTTTTTCTCCCTCTCCTGAAATACTAGAACTCGAGGGCACCCAATGAAGCTGATGGGCAGTAGGTTCAGGAGGGACAAAAGGAAATACTACTTTACACAGAGAGTGGTTAAAATGTGGAATTTGCTGCCAGAGGATGCCGTGATGGCCACTGGAATAAACAGCTCTGAAAGGGGATTAGATAGATTCTTGGAGGATAGGTCTGTCACTGGCTACTAGCCACGGTGACTGAGGGGAACCTCCACCTCTGAATCCCAGAGTCAGGAAGAAAAGCGAAATCATCCTTTTTGAGGCCCTGTTTTCCCTCTCAAACTTTATGTCCACTCTAGGCAATTCCATTTTGACACCCCTACAACCCCCACATCCCTTATCATCCTTCTGTCCCTGGTGGTTTCCGGGTATCCTTGAGTTGAAGTACGCAAGGATGTTCCCTGACAAGACAGCCCAAGTTCATCACCCCAAGTTCGTCACAAGGTCATTAAATGAATGGGGGAGAGGCAAAATAAATAAATAAATCCATGCCTGGATCTTCTCTTCTATCCTCAAGAGAGGCTTCATCCATAGAAATCCAGCCACCATTACAGACAAATGGAGCTATGGGCTAGGAAAGCCTTCATTCCTCCCTTGAATGATTTACTCTGAATGTTCAAGGAAAAACATAAGAAACTGCTCTTGCCTGCTACCAGAATACTAACTTATCTAAAAATTAATTTGTGGACAAGCACAAGAGAGTCAGCTAGTCTAAGGTGTAATCAACTGTTAATTTATAATAATTTATAGACTCTATAATACTTTATAAAGGTTTAATGCAGTTCCACTTAACCTCACAGCCTAGTGCTATGCTGAGGTTAACTGTGTAAATAACAGGTTCCAAGGACTGCAGGTATAACAACAAGAGCTAACTGTATAAGAAGCCCACCCCCCCCCCCCTTGAATCGTTGATGTTAAACAAGATAAACACATAGAAAGTTTCCTTCCGAGCCAGCATGGTGAAGAGGTTAGAGTGTCGAACTAGGATCTGGAAGACCCAGGTTCGAATCCCCAATCATCCATGGATGCTTGCTGGGTAACCTGGGGCCAGTCACACACTCTCAGCCTAGCCTACCTCACAGGGCTGTTATGGAGATAAAATGGAGAACAACAACAGGAGGAGGAGATTGTATTTATACCCCGCCCTTCACTACCCGAAGGAGTCTCAGAGCGGCTTACAATCTCCTTTCCCTTCCCCCTCCCCACAACAGAGACCCTGTGACCAGTGTTCCCTCTAAGCTGAGTTAGTGTGAGCTAGCTCACAGTTTTTTAGCCTCTGGCTCACACATTTTTGTCTTAGCTCAGGAAGGATGGCTCCAGAGCAAACTAATTTATGCAGCAGCCAAATCGCCCGCTCACAAAGTAGAATTTTTGCTCGCAGGACTCCGCAGCTTAGAGGGAGCATTGCCTGTGAGGTAGGTGGGGCTGAAAGAGCTCTCTCAAGAACTGCCCTTGAGAGAACAGCTCTGAAAGAACTTGTAACTGACCCAAGGTCACACCAGCAGCTGCATGTGGAGGGAGTGGGGAATCAAACTCAGCTCTCCCAGATCAGAGTCTGCGCTCCTAGCCACTACACCAAACCCACTGGGGAGAAAAATGGGGTATAAATGAAGGTATCTTAAGTCAGATCACAGGCCCATCTACTCCAATACTGTCTCTTCTGCCCCAGGATCTCAGGTGGTTTACCTGGGAATGTTAAGAACTGAACCTGAGCCCATCTCCTTTAGCACATAGAGTTTTCCCTCAGATGATCGTGGTCCCGCCCCCAGCGTGCCCAGCGTGGTCGCATCACTTCTGGGTGACGTGCACGTCGCGTGCTTTGGGGGTGGGGTTTCCCCCGGGGCACGATCCGGCGGCGGTGGGGAACGGGCCTCTGGGGTTTCCTCAACCCCCTGGGGGACTTGGCAAGCCTATGTAGAAGTCTGAGCTTATGAAGCTGCCTTGTACTGAATGTCTGCACTAATCCCTACCCCCAACCCAGGCAGGCAAAAAAGGCTCGTCTGGGGTTTGAATCCAGGCCCGCTTCTCCTGAGTCAACCCCCACCCCAGATGAACAGGCTTCACTCCACGGTTGTTCATTTCCCTGAGCAGTGAGGCCCGGTTTTGGATTCAGCCTCCGTTGCCTTGGCTCGGAATAAAGGAACCGGCTTGGAGCAACACCCTGCGTTTGTCAAAAGGACCAGGACCCACCGAGTGTAGAAAATGTGCGGGGAGATTAATGGCTGAAGCTGGGCCACTTACTAATGACCTGACAAGCAGCGAAAGGTTGTGTTTGGTAAACAGCTTGCGAAGAAAAATGTGCTGGCGCATGCAATTGCTAAAGCACATTTTTTAAAAGAGAGAGAGAGAGAGACTCGTTACATGCATCCATTCTCCTGTGTCAAGGCCGGTGAGAGGCAGAAGGCAAAGGGGTGTGAGGTGCAGCTGGAGAACCAGCGGCAGCTTGAAGCTTCACTCAGGACTGAGGGCCTAAAGAAGAGGGAAGGGCGGCCATTCTGGGTGGGTTTTGAGAGGCAGAGTGATCCCAATTGTGTGTCACAAGAGGAGGTGGGTGGGCCCGTTTTGTACAGCGCAAAGTGAGCATATGGGTGAGGAGAACTGAGCTGTCTCCCCACATCCACAGATTACCCCACTTCAAGCCCCTCCCTGTGAGTGGTTTTCTCTCAGCTGAGTTTATGTCTGCTATTGGAAACAAGAGGTTTCTATTAAGAATGGTCAAAACCAGGGGTCGTTTCGTAGAAAAAAAGCTAGGGGGACTCATTAGCATAGCTCATTAGCATATACCACACCCCCTGACATCACTGGAAGTGTGTCATAAGGCCACACCCCCGAGGATTTTGGTGGGAGAACTGGTCTGGGAGTGTGTGGAAGCGCTTGGAGTTTTTGCAGATTCCTGGCTGCTTGAGAGAGGAAAGGGCATTGTTTGACTGTGATTGACTGCAATTGAGAGGAAAAGGAAGGGGCATTGTTTTGCATGTGATTGAGTGCCTGGGTGCATTTGAATAGCTGCTGCCAGCACTCTGCTGGGGGAGGCCTCTATTTAAGGAAACACCTGGCCAGAGGCAGAGGAGACCCAGCTGAGCTCTGAGCAGGAGCAGGAGCAGGAGACAGAGGGGTGAGTGGTTTTTTATTTGCTTTCAGCGGAGAGGATCCAGCTGAGGATTTTGGTGGGAGAACTGGTCTGGGAGTGTGTGGAAGCGCTTGGAGTTTTTGCAGATTCCTGGCTGCTTGAGAGAGGAAAGGGCATTGTTTGACTGTGATTGACTGCAATTGAGAGGAAAAGGAAGGGGCATTGTTTTGCATGTGATTGAGTGCCTGGGTGCATTTGAATAGCTGCTGCCAGCACTCTGCTGGGGGAGGCCTCTATTTAAGGAAGCACCTTGCCAGAGGCACGAGCCTCTGGCACGAGCCGAAGGGCGAGCTAAAGGGCTCTTTGCCCGTGGCTCTTAGCCCAGGGACTCTTGGACTAGGGGCTCTGTGAGACGCCCAAGAAGAGGCAGAAAGTGAAAACCCTAGGCTCCTTGTTTTCCCCATAAAGTAATTTGACTTTGACAAGAAAAAAACACATAAATACAAAGGGATTTAAAAGGGGGATTACATTTACTTATTTTAAAAGAATTATGAAGCCAGAATGCCAGCAGGGGGTTGGGGGCTATCCAGTGTTTTGCACAGAGTGTCACATGTATGACTATCTGCCCACTGGGCAGAAGTCTTGGGTGTGTGCTCGGTGCAAGGAGCTCCTGGTTCTCAGGGAACGTGTGTGCTCCCTTGAGGCCAAGGTGGCTGACCTGGAGAAGCAGAGACAGTCAGCTAGGCGCACAGAAAAGACTCTCGGGGACTTGTTAGCTACGTCCCACTCTGGATCTGGCAGCCCCGCTGCTGTCAGGGAGCATGAGGGTCTAGGGGAAACAGGGCACCGTGCTGAGGATAAGGGGAATGTGCCCTCAGAAGGGACCTCTTCCCCAGCTGGTGAGCGGTTATCCTTTTGCACCAAGGAACCATCCCTGGGCAGGGTGGGAGGGGGGCTCTTGGTAGTGGGTGATTCGATCCTTAGGCAGGTAGACAGCTGGGTGGCGAACCCGCGTACTGACCGTATGGTGACTTGCCTGCCTGGTGCAAAGGTAGCGGACATTACGCGTGTTTTAGATAGGCTGGTAGATAGTGCTGGGGAGGAGCCAGTGGTCGTGGTGCATGTCGGCACCAACGATGTGGGGAAATGCAGTCGTGAGGTCCTGGAGGAGAAATTTAGGCTGCTGGGCAGGAAACTCAAGGCCAGGACCTCCAAGGTAGCCTTCTCAGAAGTGCTACCTGTTCCACGCGCAGGGCCGGAGAGACAGGCACAGATCAGGAGTCTCAATGCGTGGATGAGACGATGGTGTAGAGGGGAAGGGTTCAGGTTTGTTAGGCACTGGGATTCTTTTTGGAACAAGAGGGAGCTGTACAGGCGAGACGGTCTCCACTTGTCCCGAGAAGGAACCAGGCTGCTGGCGCTTAAAATCAAAAAGGTGGCAGAGCAGTTTTTAAACTGAATATTGGGGGAAAGCCGACAGGAGATGAAAAGTCTCTGGTTCGGGTTGGCTCATCTCAGAGAGATGAGGGGGTACCTGTTGCTTTTCTACAGGGAGGTGGATTGAAATTGTCCACTGAGACCATGGCTAGTGACATGGACTGCCTGACAAGGTCTCGAGATTGCAAGAGGAAGGTGGCAGGCTTAACCAGTATGGGAAATTACAGCTGTTTCTATACAAATGCTCGAAGTGTCCGAGGTAAAATCGGGGAGTTGGAGTGCTTGGTGTCAGAGGGAAAAATAGACATTGTGGGTATTTCAGAAACTTGGTGGGATGAGGAAAATCAGTGGGATACGGTGATTCCCGGTTATATATTATATCGGAAGGATAGGGGGGGAAGGGTTGGAGGTGGGGTGGCTCTGTATGTCAGAGAGGGTATAAAGTCCAGAAAGATCGAGAGGCTAAGAGAATTGGATTCGCTTCTTGAAGTTCTGTGGGTTGAAATAGGGGGGCCAAAAGGAAACTTAACACTGGGAGTTTGTTATCGCCCACCGGATCAAAAGATAGAGGAGGATTATAAAATGATGAATGAATTAAAGATAGCAGCTAGACAAAAACACTGTGTCGTAATAGGTGATTTTAACTACCCACACATTGATTGGGTCAATATGTGTTCTAGTCGAGAGAAAGAGATTGAGTTTCTAGACACTCTAAATGACTGTGCTATGGAGCAGATGGTCATGGAACCTACCAGGGGAGAGGCGATCCTTGATTTGGTCCTAAGTAACACTCAAGACCTGGTGAGAGATGTAAAAGTGATTGCACCGCTTGGGAACAGTGATCATAATGTTGTTGAGTTCAACATTTGTACAAATAGGGAATTGGCCAAAAAGACTCACACAACCACTTTTAACTTTAAAAGGGGTAATTTTTCTGATATGAGGGGACATGTGGGGAGGAAACTGAAGGGAAAAGTAGAAAGGGTCAAAACCATTGGGGAAGCTTGGAAACTGTTTAAAACTACAATTCTAGAAGCTCAAATAAAATATATTCCGCAGGTTAGGAAAGGCACAAACAGGTATAAGAAAAAGCCTACATGGTTAACAAACAAAGTAATGGAAGCTGTAAAAGGTAAAAAGGATTCCTTTAAGCGGTGGAAAGCTAGTCACAGTGAGGCTGATAAAACAGAACACAGGCTATGGCAAATAAAATGCAAGTCTGTGGTCAGGCATGCAAAAAGGGAATATGAGGAGCATATAGCAAAAAATGTAAAGACCAACAATAAAACTTTCTTCAAATACATTAGAAACAGGAAACCAGCCAGGGAGGCAGTGGGGCCCTTGGATGACCAAGGGGTAAAAGGAGTACTGAAGGATGATAGGGAAATGGCTGAGAAGCTAAATGCATTTTTTGCCTCCGTCTTCACTGTGGAAGATGAGAGGTGCTTGCCCACTCCAGAGCCGCTGAGTTCGGGAGGGGTGTTGAAAGACCTGAGTCAGATTGAGGTGACGAGAGAGGAGGTCCTAAAACTGATAAACAACTTAAAAACTGATAAATCACCAGGCCCAGATGGCATACATCCAAGAGTTCTGAAAGAACTCAATTGTGAACTTGTGGATCTCCTGACAAAAATATGTAATCTCTCCTTAAAATCAGCCTCCATTCCTGAGGACTGGAAGGTAGCTAATGTCACTCCCATCTTTAAAAAGGGTTCCAGAGGAGATCCGGGAAATTACAGGCCAGTCAGTCTGACGTCGATACCGGGTAAATTGGTGGAAACCATTATTAAGGAAAGAATTAGTAGGCACATAGATGAACAAAACCTATTGAGGCAGACTCAACATGGGTTCTGTAAGGGAAGATCTTGTCTCACTAACCTGTTAATGTTCTTTGAGGGGGTGAACAAACATGTGGACAAGGGGGATCCAATAGATATTGTTTACCTTGACTTCCAGAAAGCTTTTGATAAAGTTCCTCATCAAAGGCTCCTAAGCAAGCTCAAAAATCATGGGATAAAAGGACAAGTCCTTTTATGGATCAAAAACTGGCTAATTAATAGAAAACAGAGAGTGAGTATAAATGGGCAGTTCTCCCAGTGGAGGGGTGTAAGCAGTGGGGTACCACAGGGATCAGTACTTGGTCCACTGCTTTTTAACTTGTTCATTAATGATTTGGAGTTGGGAGTAAGCAGTGAAGTGGCTAAATTTGCGGATGATACGAAGTTGTTCAGGGTGGTGAAAACCAGTGAGGATTGTGAGGCACTCCAAAGGGATCTGTCAAAGTTGGGCGAGTGGGCGTCAACATGGCAAATGGGGTTCAATGTGGCCAAGTGCAAGGTGATGCACATTGGAGCCAAAAATCCTAACTATAAATACACGTTGATGGGGTCTGAACTGGCAGAGACTGATCAAGAGAGAGATCTTGGAGTTGTAGTAGATAACTCACTGAAGATGTCGAGACAGTGTGTGACTGCAATAAAGAAGGCCAATGCTATGCTGGGGATTATTAGGAAGGGTATTGTAAACAGATCAGCCAATATCATAATGCCGCTATATAAATCAATGGTGCGACCTCATCTGGAATACTGTGTGCAATTCTGGTCACCACACCTTAAAAAGGATATTATAGCTTTGGAAAAAGTGCAGAAAAGAGCAACTCGAATGATAAAAGGGTTGGAACACTTTCCCTATGAGGAACGGTTAAGGCGCTTAGGGCTCTTTAGCTTGGAGAAACGACGATCAAAACCAGGGGTCGTTTCGTAGAAAAAAAGCTAGGGGGACTCATTAGCATAGCTCATTAGCATATACCACACCCCCTGACATCACTGGAAGTGTGTCATAAGGCCACACCCCCTGACATCACCGGAAGTGTGTCATAAAGCCACACACCCTGCCCCCAACGGTCCCGGCCGCCGCTGCCTGCCTTGCAGCTCCACTGCCGAGCCCCATGAGGGGCCCGGCGGTAGACCTGCAAGGCCGGCAGGAGTGCAAGGAAGCCCCGCGAAGGCCCTCCCTGGCCCCAGGCAGGCAGGGGTGGGGAGAGGCAGGGAGGAAGCAACTTACCCTCCCTCTTCTCCTGCCTCCTCCTGGCTGAATGAGGGCCGGAAGCGGGGCGGCCGGAAGCAGGGGGCGGGGCTTCGTCATGTGCCCCGCCCCCCATACCTCACCCGGGGGAACTGCGATCCCCCCCGAAATGACCTCTGGTCAAAACAGTGCAGAATAGTGAGTACAGGCCTTTTTGAGTTCTTCAGAACCTTCTTAATCTGGCAGGATTTACTATAAAATAAGAGGGACCGGGGGAGAAAACGCATGTTTCAGGGTAAAATGGTGCAGCTTGTTGTAGGGACTGGGGCAGGGAAAATAGCTGCTTCTGGGGAGGAGGGAACAGGTGGATTTTCCCTCCCGCATAGTAGCCAACCAAGCTTTGCTGTGGTCTCTTGTGAAGCTTTGCAGCAAAGCTTGGGGAAGATAGGAAAAAAGCTTGGGGGGAAACGGGGAAACACATGAAGGTACTGTGATGCTGTAGGAAGAAGAAGAAGAACAGATTGGATTTATAGCCCTCCCTTCACTCGGAGCGGGGCGGCCGGAAGCAGGGGGCGGGGCTTCGTCATGTGCCCCGCCCCCCATACCTCACCCGGGGGAACTGCGATCCCCCCCGAAATGACCTCTGGTCAAAACAGTGCAGAATAGTGAGTACAGGCCTTTTTGAGTTCTTCAGAACCTTCTGGGGAATCAAACCCGATTCTCCCAGATTAGAATCCACGCACTTAACCACTACACCAAACTGGCCCTTAGGAAAGTGGGGGGAAACCTGCCTCCCCAAAGCAACAATAGTTCAAACATTTACAGAATAAAGACAATAATATGTTGGCATTTCCATGTTGTTTTAATCCAATGTTTCTTTTTTCCACAGGTCAGGACATCAAGTCCTGAAGTGCTTTACGAACTTCCTCGTAGAATAGCTCCCAAGTTAACAAATAGTTCCTTTTAACGGACAACGTTAAAGCCATTCGGGAGTGTATCAACTTCTTTAGCATTGGATTGCTCTGTGAAAGAATTACAACAAAACAGAATTTTGATAAAGATATGCCTCGAAACGAACATTGAAACTCGAGGAAGTTCGTAAAGCACTTCAGTGACTTGATGTCCTGACCTGTTGAAAAAAGAAACATTGGATTAAAACAACATGGAAATGCCAACATATTATTGTCTTTATTCTGTAAATGTTTGAACTACTGCAGCAATTTTTGTAATCTGATGTATTGTAATTGCTGTGCCCTTTAGTCACATTGTCCCCAAAGCAACAAGCCTGAGGCACATAAGCCACGTGTGAAAGGTCTTCGTCTAGCATTCTGATTCCAACAGTGACTAATCAGATGCCTCGAGGAATCCCACAACCGGAGCTGATATAGCACTTATTGTTACCTGAACACAGAAATCTTAAGATTTTCCAATATTATGAGTAGGGTTGCCAAGTCCCCTCATCTTGCTGGCGGGAGGATCTGGGAGGCATTCTGGGAGTGGGCAGGGGTGTCCCTGACACTCTGGCATCACCCGGAAGTGACATCATCACATCAGCGACGTCAGGGGCGATGCTCTGGTTTTTGGACAAAACTCTGTGGTAAAATTGGGGTCAAACCATAGAGTTTTGGCCAGAAATCAGAGCGTTGCTGTACGACGTCCCTGACATGATGATGTCACTTCTGGGAGATGTCATCACATTGGGGATGTCACTTGGGGATGTTGCTGTTTGTGGGTGGGGCTTCCCGCGCCGGCAGTGAGCAGAAGCCCCCCCAAACCAGAGGATTCTCCGCCCAGACCTGGGAAATGGCAACCCTAACTATGAGGGATAAAGAAGTGCAATTTCTCCTTACCATATACTGTACCCTTCCGAACCACCTCATTTGACATTTCTCCTTTCCTTTCCCCCCCCACCTTTTTCACTGCCTTCATCTCTGTTCTCTCTCATGTAGCTTTCCCAGAAGCCCTCAGTAAGCCCGTCACTCTGCTCAGGAACCTGGTTGTGTCCGACGTGACCCCCAGCACTCTGCAGCTCACGTGGGAAGTCCCTGAGGGACAGTGTGATTCCTTTAGGATCCTATACAAAGACTCTCTTGTCGGCAGTGGAAAGAGCCCCCCACCACCTAAGGAACTTGAAGTGCCAGGGGCTGAGCGCTCGGCCGTGCTGAGGAACCTTGCGCCTAACAAAGAATACAGCCTCACACTGTACGGCATCAAGAATGGATTGGAGGTGGCGAATATCAACACAGCAGCATGGACAAGTGGGCTAGGTAATAAGACTGTGCATGCCACTTCAGTGCCTTCTTTTTTTCTGAAACAAGGGGTTGCCAGGTCCTACCTGGCTGCCAGTGATGGGACTCCCAATCCTTCCTGGAACTGCAGTGATGTCACCCAGAAGTGACATCATCATGTTATCAACGTCGGGGGGCGACACTCTAGGTTTTGGGCAAAACTCTATGGTTTGGGGGGTCTCAAAACCATAGAGTTTTGCCCAAAACCTAGAGCATTGCCCCTGATTTTTGAAACACGATGACGTCACTTCTGGGTGATGTCATTGCGCTGGTGCCCATGGCGCCAAGAGGGGGTTTCTTGGGGGTGGGTCTTCCCCTACCGGCCAGCTGGGCCGCAGCATATTGGGGGGCCCAAAATCGGGGGATCCCCTGGCCCCACCAGGGAAACGGCAACCCTAACTCTCAGTCAAAGCATTAGCATGGTGCCTGTGAGTCACCTAAATTAAATTATTTTGCACAAAAGAAGCAGAAGGCCCAAAGGAATTGGGGGTGGGGAAGGCTATATGGGCTACTGGAAGAAGAGGAGTGGAGGTCCAAGGAGACTCCACAAGCCAATTCACATATTATAGAGCACCCAGGATGGTACTCTGTTTTTCCTGACTTGAAATGGTCCAGGTAGTACTACTTGGCCTGTTGCAGAATCCTACCTGTACTCTGGAAGGAGGGCTGGCATCAGCATACGCTAAATTGAGGCAGCTGCCAGGGACCAGGGTTTCTGGCTGAGCCCCCTGCTGCCAGCACCCCCTGCCCACTCACTTGCTAGCATTCCACCCCCCCCTCCCATGCTCCCTGTTGTGCGCACTGCCCAGTGCCACTGGAAAAAGGGCTGCACACGAAGCTGTGGCCATGGGCAGTGGGAGTCCTTCTGAGCAGACAAGGGAAGGACACACAAGCAGGTGAGAGGCATGTGGGAGGGCAGGAGTGACTGGTGGTGGGCAGAGGAGGGGAGGGGTGCCCGGGGAATTCATTGTCCAGAGCCCACCAAAACCTGGAATGGACCCTGCCTGGAAGACATGAAGGTTTTGCCAAAAGAGCCAAATAGTGACTCCATTTCAGGTGGGGAAAACAGTACAGCTATAGCCCCTTCTCCATGTGCACCATGAATTGGGCATTAAATGTGTGGGGATTGTAGCAGTTCAACTGTTCTGCATTGTGGGGACCTGAAACCTAACATGTACTGCATAACGTGCAAATCAGCCTGCAACTGCTGGAGAACAGAGGATCCCTCCAAATTGAATTTCAGCAAGGCTTTGGCGGGAGAAAGAGAAGTAACCCCCAGCTGATCACATTGGCCCAGTCCCTGTTCTGGTTCTGGTTGAGGAACCCTGCAGGTCAGGAGTGGCATCTGGTGTAGGTATGGAACCTACACTGGTATACCCCAATAAGGTTTCTAGGCTGGAAGAGAAGTTTCGGGAAGAATGGGAGGGTCCCTTGCTTGGTGCTAGCACATACACTTGACGAAGATACCATATCCAGACCCTGAAATACGTGTTTTAATAGAATACATTTCCCCTTCAAAATGCAAAAACAAAGCAGCAAGCCCAAATCTGAATAGTGAAAATGAAGTGAAGGTTGGAAGCTTAAAACTCAGTCTTCTTTCCCTGCACAGCCCTAAAGCAAAACCGTGGCTGCAGGAGCCTGTTGTTTGCATGCTGTGGATGTGCAACCTTCCAATTTGGACATCTGGTCTTCATCTCATTGGTTTGAGCCCTTGGGTAGAGGTGTTGGGGAAAGAACTTCTCACCCTGGGTTCCTGAAGGCCCCAACAGCCAACAGTGACCTAGCAGGTCCAGTGGACTAACTCAGTGTAAGGCAACTTCATACATACGGCTGTAGACTAAGACAGAGTCCTCTTAAAGGGGTCGCTTTCGCATTGTGTTTTGGAAGCCCTTGGCATTCTACTGCCTCCACAGATCAATAGTGGTAGAGAAGGGTCCTTAAAAGACAGCCTGCCCACCGATCTTTCCCAGCAGAATACAACCACAGGAGTGGAGTTAGGTATCTTCCAGGATTGAGAGGGAGGAGGGGGAGAAGAGAAGGAGGAGGAGGAGATTGGATTTATACCCCGCCCTTCACTACTCGAAGGAGTCTACCCCCCCCCCCCCCCCCAGGCTGCCATTTTATCCAGGGAAACTGATTTCCTTAGTCTGGAGAACTCCAGGGGAATAGACAACCTGTAGTTAGCTGTAATCTTGGGAGGTCTCCAGGACTCACCTGGAGGTTGACAATCACAGTTCCAGCACAGCCGCTGGAGTCTTGTGACAGGTTAAAGACTTGTTGTGAGTGACAAAAGCTTTTGTGGTCTGGAGTTCACTTGGACAGGACAAGAACGATTATCTTCTGTTGGTACACGTTCCACACACATGGGGATATGTCCACACCAGCTTCTGTGCACCATGGAAGCTAGAGCCACGATAAAACTATTCATCTTGAAGGTGCCTCCCTTATCGATTGAAGGAAACTCCGATGACTTGCTTCCCTGCCACAGGATTCCAAGTTTAAAAATACACTTGCTCTACAAAAATACATTTAGCCACAGCAAAACAATCCCCCACACCCATGCTAATGAATGCAATTTATTTTTTTGGCATGATGCATTCAGAATGTGCAAAGTCCGAAACCACCACCACCCTGCACACCATCCAGACAGCTGTGGCCATCCAGTGCAACCGTACCAGTTAACCTGTGCTAAGGGGACCAGCCGGGGCGAGCCGAGAAGCCGTGCGCCTCAGGGATCTGGGCTGATTCGCCAGGGAAGCGGCAATCGGACAGCTGTGTTGCTGGCTCGGCCTGCAGGGCCGGGCTGGCTTCCAGCTGTGGTTTCCTTTGTGAGACCCAAGGAATTAGTCTCTGGCATTCCTCTGTTTCCTTTGTGGTCGGCCAATCTGGCCACAATCATTCCCCGGAGAAAGGGAGGAGGATGTCAAGTGACCAGCATCACCATCCCCCCCCCCACTTTAAAAGTCAGCAGGGCCGTCAAGTGCAGGAAGTCTTGGGGAAGTCTGTGGGCCCCAATCCCCCTTGGGCTCATGGAGCCAGGCACGTCATGTCACCAATTGTCATGCAGTGCTCGTTTGGACATAGAATCACAGAATCATAGAATGACAGAGTTGGAAGGGGTCCTACAGGCCATCTAGTCCAACCCCCTACCTAATGCAGGATCTGCCTAGAGCATCCCTGAGAAGTGTTTGTCCAGCCGCTGCTTAAGGACTGCCAGGGAGGGGGAGCTCACCCCCCCCCAGGCAGCTGATTCCACTTTTGCAGAACTCTGACTGTAACAAAGTTTTTCCTAAGATCCAGCCGGTACCTTCCCGCCCTTAATTTAAACCCATTATTGTGAGTCCTCTCCTCTGTTGCCAAGAGGAACAGCTCCCTGCCCTCCTCTAAGTGACAGCCCTTCAAATACTTCGAGAGAGCAGTCATGCCCCCCCCTGTACATCAGCGGTGCAAGCAGGGGCCCAGCAAGAGTTTCTGTTTGGAGACATGTGGAGGCTTCCAGCAGCCTTGAACTCTACACATTGTCTTCAAGAGGAGATGAAGTGCCATTTGTTCAGGACCATTTCGTGGTGCATAAGAACACAAGAGAAGCCACGTTGGATCATGCCAGTGGCCCCTCCAGTCCAACGCTCTGTGTCACACAGTGGCCAAAACCCAGGTGCCATCAGGAGGTCCAGCAGCGGGGCCAGAACTCCAGAAGCTCCCCCACTGTTGCTTTGAAACCAGACTGGGGTGATTCCAACCAATTATGGTATGGCCAGGGTTCATTTAATAGAAAAAGAGCTGCAGGAGTTCATTAGCATAACTCATTAGCATAACTTATTTGCATATGCCACACCCCCTGACATCACTGGAAGTGTGTCAGAAGGCAACACCCACCCCTCAGGCTCCACTGGACTGTTTTGGATTGCTAGCTATTGGGGGGGGGACATGTAGATCTGTCCTCGCAGAGGAGGGAGAGCTTGTACCTGAATAAAACATGGTCTTAAAGGTGCCACTGGACTGTTTTGGACCGGGGGGACGGGGGGGAGCTCTGCAGCTTACCTGGCTGCTTCTTGCTCTGACTGAGGGCTGCTGGGAGCAGGGGGTGGGGCTTGTTGCATGGGCTCTTTACTGCCGGAGCTCTGCTCCTGTGCGCTCCTGCAGGAAATGACCCCTGGTTATGGCAATCAGACAGCTCATAACACCCTCCACTGTCTACATTACCTGCCTGCTCTCTCTATCCCAATTGCCTTCACCAGGGGTCCCCAGTGTGGCACTCCCGGGCACCGTGGTGCTCACCAACACCTGTCCTGGTACTCACCAGATGTTTTAGAAAGTGGGTGGGGCCAGATGAGGCTTTTGTCCAGCTGGGCTTCTGATTAACCGTTGGAGATCTGATTGGCTGTACATATCTTTAAAACAAGTATTGCTTTGGCAGCAGCTGCCACCACAGCACGAGGATCTATACTGCATGACTGAAAGTAAACTGTGTGTATGGAAGAAAATATTCTAAAACAACTTGTTTCTTTTTAAAGGTTGGGTTGGTGTAGTGGCTAAACTCGTGGACTCTAATTTGGGATAACTGGGTTTGATTCCCCACTCCTCCGCTTGCAGCTGCTGGATGACCTTGGGCAAGCCATAGTTCTGTCAGACCTGTTCTCTCAAGGGCAGTTCTGGACAGAGCTCTCTCGGCCCTGTTGTGGGGAGGGGAAGGGAAAGGAGTTTGTAAACCACTCTGAGACTCCGAGTGCAGGGTTGGGTATAAAATCCAATCTCTTCTTCTTAAGCAGAGCTTCTTCTTGAAACATTGAAGGGTTACAGTTAGTGTTATCCATGTCTTAACGCTCTGACCTTTTGTGGCTGGCTCCGCCTCCTGTGTCAGCCATTTTGTTGTTGTGCCCATCCCCCCGGGTCAGAATTCCAAAGGTGCCCGCAGGCTCCAAAAGGCTTCGGGCCCCTGCCCTACATGGTAGCTGACATACAAGCTTTGTCTAGGATTCAGACTGAGTTTGAATTGTAGCTGAAGCAAAGACTCGTAGCCTGACGCCAACAACCTTCACGCTTCTTTGTGGGAGGGAGGGGAGAACCAAGTTTGCCACCTGGAGCTCTTTGGGTGGGAACACCAAGCTTTCCTGAGAGCCAGTTTGTGGTGTAGTGATTAGAGTGTCCGGTTAGGGTCTGGAGACCTGGCTTCAAATCGTTCCACAGCTCACCGTATGATTTTGGGCCAGTCACTTTCTCAGCTTGACCTACCTCACAGGGTTGTTGTGAGGATAAAATGGATGAAGGGAGATCTGTATAGGCTGCACAGACTTCCTTGGAGGATAGAAATATAATAAGAGGGTTTTTCCCCCCACCCTTAAGATCTTCGCTACATAAAACCATACAGGGGGGGTTGGCTAATTTGCAGTCATTTATTCTAAGAATCCACAGCTGAGCCAGTGTGAGCAATACAAAACGCACAGAGGCAGTGGAAGGAAAGAAGATCATATTTTGACTCCTCTGACATGAGGCCAGGGTAGCTTCACCTTTTCCCCATTAAATAAAAGCTACTTGCCTTCCACGCCTTCAAGTCAACAGCTGTTCTTTCTCTTTCCCAGCAGGCCATCTGCATGCCTTTAAAAGCCACCCAGCAGTTCTGAAATTCACCAGGTGCAATTTCATCTCATTGATGCATGATGGGAGAAGTTTTGCCTGTTGCATTTCCTCCTGCTATGCAGCAGCTAAAGGCACAGGAGACTGTTCAGATCAGTAAAATAGTAAAAAGCCCAGCAGCACCTTGAAGACTAACAAGCTTTATTGTAGCATAAGCTTTCAAGAAACACAGCTCTCTTCGTCAGATGCATCTGATGAAGAGAGCTGTGTTTCTCCAAAGCTTATGCTACAATAAAGTTTGCTAGTCTTCAAGGTGCTACTGGGCTTTTTACTATTTTGAGTGAAAGACTAACATGGCTGACTCTCCCAGATCAGTAAAGGCAGCAACTTACTCGCCCGCCGCGAGCGAGTGAGACCCAAAGGTCTCTCCAAGCCCATCTCTTCTCTTTCTCCAGAGCTGGACAGTCCCCGGGACCTGCGGTTCAGTGACATCCGCGAGACATCCGTCATGACGAACTGGACAGCACCGTCCTCTCGCGTTGACCGCTACAAAATTTCCTTCCAGCCATTGGATGGGGGTAGGTTTCTGGATCCTCTTACCCTAGGCTGGGGAGGGTGGGAAGAGGGAGACAATGAGATCAAAGAAAGATTGGAGGAAACAGAAGAGGAGTTGGGGAGATATAATATAAAACTGCGGGGAGTTCCAGAGAAGATTGGAGTTCGGGTCTTCTGTTGCAGGAGAGCCGAGAAGCATCTCTGTGGATGGATCCACGCTAAGAACGGTCATCAAAGGCCTGACCCCCGGGACCAGCTATGAGGTCAGCGTGATGTCTCCAGAGAAGATTGGAGTTCGGGTCTTCTGTTGCAGGAGAGCCGAGAAGCATCTCTGTGGATGGATCCACGCTAAGAACGGTCATCAAAGGCCTGACCCCCGGGACCAGCTATGAGGTCAGCGTGATGTCGATCCGGGGCTTCGAAGAGAGCGAGCCCTTGGTGGGTTACGTCACCACAGGTAATCCTGAACAAAATGCTTTCCCATTACACAGCAGTAATAGTCATCAATCTAGGACTCGCATTTAAACCCATGAAGGATGCTTCATACCTCAGATGAGACTATTGGTTCATCCAACCTAAGGGCTACTTTTATGAAGCTGACCACTGGTCTGTCCAGCCCAGCACATTTGTAATTCTTCCTGCCAGAAAGTTAACAGCAGTTAAAACCCGTTCACCCAATAAAAGCCAGTTTGGTGTAGTGGTTAAGAGCGGTGGACTGTAATCTGGGGGAGGTTGAGTCCTCACTCCTCCACATGAAAGCCAGCTAGGTGATCTTGGGTCAGTCACAGTTCTCTCTGAGCTGTTCTCTCAAGAGCAGTCCTCTCAGAGCTCTCTC
>NW_015163639.1:171904-179847 GCF_001447785.1 Gekko japonicus | reverse complement strand
GCTTTTAGTATCCTCAGAAAGACAGTGGGGGAAATCAACCGTCTGTGTGGCGTACATCTCTCTCCCAGATCTTGGTGTTATCTTAGATCCTATTATCCAGGGAACTGGAGCAGGGATGGGACCTAGACCCTTCAGTACAGTAAACTAACTGCTGTCAATTTATAGGTGACTTATGGTGACCTCGTAGGGTTTCCAAGGCAAGAGGAGAACAGAAGTGGTTTGCCATTCCTTGCCTCTGTGAAGCAACCCTGGATTTCCTTGGTGGTCTCCCATCCATGTGTTAACCAGGGCTGGCCCTGCTTAGCTTCTGAGATAGGTCTAGCCTGAGCCGTTCAGGTCAGGACCCCCTCCTATACGCTTCACCTGTAAGTTACAACCTCTCCTACAGGATACTGCATTAGATGGACTTGTCTAATGTTCGGACATTCCAACAGAAACTTCTACACAGTACATTTCTCATTTGGTGTCGTGGTTAAAAGCTGCAGACTCTAATCTGGAGAACCGGGTTTGATTCCCCATTCCTTCACTTGAAGCCAGCTGGGTGACCTTGGGTCAGTCACAGTCCTCTCAGCAAAACATGAACAAAGCCTAGCTCGCCGCAAAAAGAGCTAGAGTCTCAGGCTGGAATCCTGGATATAGAAATGCAAAAACTAGTTAGCGATGCAAACAAAGCCTGCTCCCCCTTGAATTTCGGAATCCTTCCAACTATTGGCCATCTGCCTTCGCACTTATCAGCCCTTCACGCTCCACAATTGCGCTGAGCATTTGCACTTGCTAGATGCAATACTCTTCCATCTGCTGTTACCTATGGTAGATATAAAGGGGTTCCATACTCAGCTAGACGCTGTGCGTGTAATCAAAACGAAGTTGACTCGGTGAGATGAGATACGTCTTACCTTTTTAGATCCAATCTTATTTAATATGATAGGCTGTCCAGATGCTTTTAAGGTGCGCTACCTCTTGAATGATTTGTCACCCGAAATAACTGAAAATGTAGCCTCTTTTTTAAGTTTGGTAATCAAGGACCGTCTGCACAACGTATAGATGCATATGATTGATTCATTTCTCCTTGTTACCTATTTATCCACTTTTGTTTCTTCCTGTAACCTAACATATGCCAATAAAGGTCTGTGTATGTATATGTATGTATGTGAGTTTCAGGCTGCCAAACAATCTTCGGCTCTCCTGGCTATACTACACCCACTGCTGTACGATAATTAATTAATTAATTCTCGTATCTCTCTTGCAGGCTCTAGGGTCTCTGAATCCGTGCCAGGGAACCGGGCTGAGCTGCGGCTCTCAGGGCTACAACTGGACACGGAATATCGGGCCAGCGTCTACGGGGAGAAGGAAGGAAACCGTAGTTCGCCAGTCAGCGCCACTTTCACCACTGGTACGTGGGTGGGACTGAGGAGGAGGTGGGGAGCCAGTTTGGTGCAGTGGTTAAGTGTGCAGACTCTAATCTGGGAGAACCGGGTTTGATTCCCCACTCCTCCACTTGCAGCTGCTGGATGACCTTGGGCAAGCCATAGTTCTGACTAGAGCTGTCCTTGAAAGGGCAGTTCTTGAAAAGAGCTCTCTCAGCCCCACCTACCTCACAGGATGTCTGTTGTGGGGAGGGGAAGGGAAAGGAGTTTGTAAGCCGCTCTGAGACTCTGGGTGAAGCGCAGGGTATAAATCCAATCTCCTCTTCTTCTTCTTCCTCATTCAGCAAGGTGGTGAAGGGAAGCAGTCACTGGAGGGTAGAGCTAACGTGGATTTGTGAGAGGAAAATCTCTCAGTCGGATTCTCCTTACTTCAGATAACGTTACTGAAATTGGATGTGTGTCTCACTAGTTCATACTGTTTTCCAGCATTCCCAATAGCCTCCATAAAGTGCTGGACTTTGGTCTGACTCGGAAAAGTCATTTCATGAATTCTCCAAGTTTACAGTGCTGAAGGAGGGGCAAGGCATTGCTGCACTGTGAGGGAGACAAGTGAAGGAATCACACGAGACAGCTCTCTTGAGGGTAGAGAAATCTGTCTGCCTTTCAAGGCAGCAATAGTTTATTTTATACACACTCTGCCCCCACCCCACCCACCGTGAGGTGAGGCTGGGACTTACACGTACAGAAACAGGAAAACAGATGTTTTAGGGAGGACATCTTAAGGATGCTTACATAGTACAATAATTAAGGAGCTACCTTCTTTAACACGCCCACAGGTCCAGGATGTGCAAAGGTCAGGACCCTGGATTGATCAGAGTTACTGATCAATCCAGATGTTTACAGAGTCTGGAAATATGGGTTAAAATCAGGATAGGTGTGCCTAATCGCTGACCCTTGCCCACAGACAAGTGCCCCCCCTCCACTGCTCCCGTCTCAGATCAAAAGTTGTCCTTCCTTAGCTTAATTCTTTGATTCTTCACTTTCTTCAGGAGCTGATGGACCACGGAATCTCCAGGCTAGCGAGATCTCAGCCCGCAGTGCTCGTCTTACCTGGCTACCACCCCGTGCCCCTCCTGGTGGATACCTACTGAGCTATGAAACCCCCTATGGAGAAACAAAGGTACTCCACTACCTCACTACAAGGGTATTATAATGCATTGTTTGAGAGGGTTAGCCCCGTGGGTTTGCAGTAAAACAGATAGATTCGAGGCCAGTAAGCACCGTAGAGGAGCTGCGGTGGCTCAAGTGGTTAAGACGCTGAACTGCAGGCTGTGGAAGGTCGGTAATTCAGCAGTTCGAGACCCGAGTGTGCCGCATGACGGAATGAGCTCCCATCTCTAGTTCTAGCTCCTGCCAACCTAGCAGTTCGAAAGCAAGAAATTCCAAGTAGATAAATAGGTACCACCAGGGCCGGCTCCAGGGTTTTTTGTACTCTAGGTGAGACCACCTTCTGGCACCCCCCGGCGCGCCCACCAATTATGGGGTTGCCAACCTCCAGGCAGGGCCTGGAGAGAAGGAAGTCCAGCTGCTGAGCGCACGCCACACACACACACCTCGGGAGGTGGTGGATGCTCCTGAATTCCAGGTATTTCCCAGATACAATGAAATATGAAGAGAGGGTGAGCAGTATCCTCCCAGTTCCAGCTAACCCAAGCCAGTCACTCACTGAATCAAACTGGCATCATGCTCAAACACAGACCCTTGCCAAGTATCATCACTTATAATCTCAGCCATGTATAAAATAAGCATCACCCCAAGCCTGTAAACACAAATGTATACACACCTCCAGGGACTTGGGAAAGTTATGTGTGCAGAGGGGCTGCAAGTAAGGGGGCGGATGAGAGTCAAAGATGCTGGCTGGGGCCCTCCCCTCCCCCCCCCCCTTGGTAGGAAGTGACTGGAAGGCAAGTAAGCTATGCTGCCATGGGGGGGGGGCAGATGAAAGTCAAGGATGTTTCCTTCATGTCTCTGGAATTTTGGGTTTCACTTATCGCTCTCGCTCTCTTTATCTTTTATCTCAAGCAAGTGACCTTGACGATTTGCTTTGCCTGCTCGGCTGGGAACCTGGGAACTCACAGACTTAATAATCAAGAAACTCCCAGAGTATGGTGGTTTATTTGAGCAGCATACAGAACCAGGGAAAGTGCATCATATAGTTTGGCTCTTAGCCTGAATGGTAAGCTGCATTCAGACATAATGGTAAATCACAGTTTTCTTAAAGCTCAATATCTGCAACAAACTGTGCAACAAAATCTGAAACACTATCTACAATAAACTCTTCTCAGCAAACAGTAAATCCTGGCTTGAGTCCAGTGGCACCTTTAAGATCAACATATGAGCTTTTTTGTGCACAAACACTCTTCTGGCTGGGCTGGCTAGTGGCTGGCTAGGGCTGCTGGCTGCCAGTGTCGGCGAGTGTGGTGGAAATCACGCTGGCTGGCTCAGAGGGCGGCAGGGGCGAATCAGCGATGGGCGCAGGCGCAGCAGACAGCGGACCAATGGGTGCACTGTGCGTGAGTAACTTGGGGTGGGCAGGACGGGCACACCGTCAAGCAGCATGCGCGCCACCAGTGAGCTCAGCTAGACTAGCAGGCAGGCAGTGGCTTTGGGCAGGACGGTGGTGGCTTTTGGGGGGGCGGGCGGCGGCAGGGCAGTTGGCACCCTGGACGGGCCCTGCGCCTTAGGCCAGACACTAGCTGGCCTAGTGATAGAGCCGGCCCTGGGTACCACTTCAGTGGGAAGGTAACAGCGTTCCATGCACCTTGGTGTTTAAGTCATGCCGGCCACATGACCACGGAAACGTCTTCGGACAGCGCTGGCTCTTCGGCTTTGAAACGGAGATGAGCACAACAACCCTAGAGTCGGATTCGACTGGCTTTCGAGCAAGGGAACCTTTACCTTTACCATAGAGACCAACAGGAATTTCAGGGTATGAGTTTTCCGGAGTCAGGGCTCCCTTCATCAGGAATTATGTGCTGTCACTTCAGCGTGGGAAGGAGCCCCAGTGGCTCCACTACGGGGCGTAGTGTCCTTTCGGAGAAGAGAGAGCACTGGAGCTTTGCAATATTTCTTTGACTTATATGTGAAGAGCCTACTGGAAACAAATAAGCACTCCTGCAGCGGACAACAAATCGACCGAGATTCCCAAAGAGAGTCCCTTGCTTTGCTTTGCTTCCCACCATTTCTTATTGTGATATTGGGGAGTACATGCAGCGACAATTTGATATATTATCTTTATAAATATTTTTGCATAATTGTCGCCATTTTCATAGCGATTCTTTAATGTATGCTCCCACCCTTTCAGAGCAGCTCCAGCCAATGCTCCCTCTAAGCCTTGTGAGCAAAAATTTTGCTTTGTGAGCTACCGGCATTAAAGTTGTGAGCAAGCGATTTGGTTACTACGTAAATCAGTTTGCTCTGGAGCCACTGAGAACCAGTTTGGTGTAGTGGTTAAGTGTGCGGACTCTAATCTGGGAGAACCGGGTTTGATTCCCCACTCTTCCACTTGCAGCTGCTGGATGACCTTGGGCAAGCCATAGTCCTGTCAAAGCTGTTCTTGAAAGAGCAGTTCTCTCAGAGCTCTCTCAGCCCGATCTACCTCACAGGGTGTCTGTTGTGGGGAGGGGAAGGGAAATGAGTTTGTAAGCCGCTCTGAGACTCCGAGTGAAGGGCAGGCTATAAATCCAATCTCCTCCTCCTCCACCACCTTTTCTTCTTCTTCTTCTTCCTGAGCTAAGACAAAAATGTGTGAGCCGGAGGCTAAAAAAACAGTGAGCTAGCTCACATTAACTCAGTTTAGAGGGAATCCCTGACTCCAGCTCTGTCCATCTCCCAGTTTAAACTTCAAAAGCTGGGCTGTCTCCTTCCCACTTCGCTTGAAGGGCATGTCACATTCCAAAGAGAGGGGGAGAGCGATCTCCAGCTATCAAAAGAGCATCTCTCCCCATTAGTTCCCATTCATGAAACAGTCATCCAGTCTTCCTGAACTACCAGTAGTCAAAGAAAGGATAGTCTCCCAGCATCCATAACAGTGTTTTGATGCCTGGAGATGTCAGACAGCTTTGAAGTCCCTCTCGAATGTAACGTTTATTCATCCTTGGCATGAGAACAGGGGTGTTGGAGATCACATGCTCACACATGTGCCTATTTTTATCTGAGATGTGTTGGGAGTGTATGGAAAGACTGACCACAGAACCGACCTATGCCAGGCACAAGAGGCCTCCCGGTGTCTTGCGTGAGAGGCTGTTCTGGGCTCTGCTTCAGAAGATACGGCAATTTTTGGAATTTGGTGGGATTTGGATGGGAAAAGCCAAGAGTCATAAAACTAGGGGGGTTTTTTTGTAACATTTGTCAGAAATTCAGGAAAATGCAGAGAAGTCTGGTTTTATTAAAGCAGCTTAACAATAAACAGTTATGCAGAAAGAGGCCTATCCAGATCTTCCATGGCTTCATCACCAAATTCAGTGCCATAGAAATGGCACCATAAGTAAAACCTGGGCTGGAACTGCTCCAGATCCTTGTATTTTGGAATGACTAAAAAAGGTGGAATAGACAATTGAAGATTTACAGGCCTCCTGGTTTTGCTCATGTCTAGCATTGAGGTAGGGTTGCCAGGTCTGGGTTGGGAAATACCTGGAGACTTTGGGGGTGGATCCAGGAGAGGGTGGGGTTTGGGGAGGGGAGGGGCCTCAGCATGGTACAATGCCAGAGAGTCCACCCTTCAAAGCAGCCGTTTTCTCCAGGGGAGCTGATCTCTGTCAGCTGGAGATCACTTGTAAAAGCGGGAGATCTCCAGGCCCCACCTGGAGGCTGGCAACCCTGTGCTGAGGGCCAAGGCATAAGCTCCAAATAGCCCAGTGTGGTGTCCTAAACTGGGGCTACAGAGACTCAGGTTCAAATCACCTCTTAGCCATGAAGCACTCACTGGCTTGTATCCAAAGACGCAGTTCAGAAGACTTAAGGACACCTCCCTCTTCAAAAGAGGGGACACTGATCCCCCCACCGGGAACAAGACTAGTAGGGCTGCAGTGGGGCGGGGAAGTGGGGAACTCATGTTCTGCTCCGCTTATAGATCTCATTGCATACACACTACTGTATCTCAGCCTAGCCTACCTCACGGGGTTGTTGTGAGAATAAAATGGAGGTGGGGGAACAATCTACGCCGCCCTGAGCTCCTGAGAGGAAGGGTGGGATAAAAATACAGCCACTAGTTTAGGCTGGCAAAGTTGTTGAGAAAAACTAGTTGTGATCCGGAAGCAGAGGTCATTTCGGGGGGGAACGCGGGGGAACGCAGTTCCCCCGGGTGAGGTGCAGGGGGGCGGGGCACATGACGAAGCCCCGCCCCCTGCTTCCGGCCGCCCCGCTTCCGGCCCTCATTCAGCCAGGAGGAGGCAGGAGAAGAGGGAGGGTAAGTTGCTTCCCCCCTGCCTCTCCCCACCCCTGCCTGCCTGGGGCCAGGGAGGGCCTTCGCGGGGCTTCCTCACCCTCCCGCCAGCCTTGCAGGTCCATCGCCGGGCCCCTCATGGGGCTCGGCAGTGGAGCAGCAAGGCTGGCGGTGGCGGCCGGGACCGTTGGGGGCGGGGTGTGTGGCCTTATGACACACTTCCGGTGATGTCAGGGGGTGTGGCATATGCTAATGAGTTATGCTAATGAGTTCCCCTAGCTCTTTTTCTACGAAATGACCCCTGTCCGGAAGGTCTCTGATTTGTACCTCTCACACTCGATCGGTGGCCTTCAGCAAGCCGTCCTTAGGGAAGGGCCGTGGCTCAGTGGCAGGACATCTGCTTGGCATGCGGAAGGTCTCAGGTTCAGTCCTCAATATCTCCAGTTGAAAGGACCGGGTGGTAGGTGACGTGAAAGAGACCCTGGAGAGCCGCTGCCAGTCTGAATAGACAGTATTGACCTCGATGGACCCAGGGTCTGATTCAGGATAAAGCAGCTTTATGTGTTCATGTGTCCTCTCTCTGCCTTAGTCCCCTATCTGTAATATGGGGCTAATGATACTGACATACCTTATAGTGCCCTTGTAAGGGTTGGTGGTGGAAAGGGCCATCATGTAGCAGCGGACCTGTGGTGACCCCGTAGGATTTCCAAGGCAAGAGACGAGCAGAGTTGGTTTGCCATTGCCTGCCTCCGCGCTACGCCCCTGGTATTCCTTGGAGGTCTCCCATCCGAATACTAGCCGGGGCCGACCCTGCTTAGCTTCCGAGATCTGATGAGATCATCCAAGGGTCACAGCAAGATAATTTACAGGATAGGACCATAAAAATGCAGATGATTATTATATAGGTAGGGGTGGTGGTGGCTCAGAGGTTAAGACGCTGAACGGCAAACCAGAGGGTCTGTAGTTCGGCAGTTTGAGACCCGAGTGTGCCGCGTGACAGAGTGAGCTCCCATCTCTGGCCCCAGCTCCTGCCTGTCAGGACCCACAGTCAAGCAAATGAGTACACGTTTCTTCAAAGGTTATACTTTTATTGCCAGTACAATGGTAGCATGAGCATAGTCACTGTTAGGAAT
>NW_015163639.1:163479-171583 GCF_001447785.1 Gekko japonicus | reverse complement strand
TAGGGAAAGGAATGCGGCTCAGGCTGGTACACAGGACAGGGAGGGGGTCCAGGAGGGGCCCCTTAACCTTATGGCAGCATAGCTGACACTACCCACCTAGCAGTTCGAAAGAAAGAAACTGCAAATAGATAAATAGGTACTGCTTTGGTGGGAAGCTAACAGCGTTCCATGTGCCTCGGCATTTAGTCACACCGGCCACGTGACCACGGAAAAAGTCTTCGGGCAGTGCTGGCTCTTCAGCGTGGAAACGGAGATGAGCACCGCCCCCTACAGTCGGATTCAACTGGCTTTCGAGCAAGGGAAACCTTTATTATATAGGTGTGCCCCTCATCATGTGAAAGCGCCCTCTGTTGCCACTCCTAGCATTTCAAAAGTGGTCTGTCATGTAGGATGAAAGGGTGGGGTGGGGGGTCCATTTCCAGAAGCACGACCCCCAGAGCCACTTGAGTGTGCAGAAGTGGTTACGTGGCTCTATGAATCCTGGCTAAAGACACGTATGAAGCTGCCTGACACTGAATCAGACCCTTATTTTATTTATATATATTTATAAATTAGATTTATGAATCGCCCAGTCCCTGCTTACTCAGGGCTCTGGGCAATGAACAGCAAAACGCTAAAACAACAAACGATAAAACACAATAACAATTCTGTTTAGATTAAAACAGTTCTCAGATGGCGTTAACACAAGCCGAGTGACATGTCAGTTTTCACACCGCCCACCACCCCACGGGAGGGGCGGGAGGGTATTAGAAAAGATGGAACAGGAATTGGGAAAGGGGTAGGGAGTGCCAGCCAGGACAGTGCCCGTCGCTGTCCTCAACCAAAAAGCCTGGCAGAACATCTCTGCCTTGCGGGCCCTGCGGAATTGCATCAAGTCCCGCAGGGCCCAAGTGTCACTTGGCAGAGAGCTCCACCAGAAAGGAGCCAGGGCCGAAAAAGCCGGGTGTCTTTTGGGCCAGGGATCACCAGCCTGTTGTTCCCAGCAGAGCGTAAAGCTCTTCGGGGGACATACCGGAGGACCCTTTGGTCCATCAAGGTCAGTCTTGTCTACCCAGACCAGCAGTATCTCTCCAAGGTCTCGGGCAGCGGCCGTTCACATCACTGACTGCCTGATTCTTTTAAGTGGAAAAGCTGGGGATTGTTACCTGGGACCTGCTGCATGGAACTCAGATGTCCTAATGCTGAGCCACAAAAGTTTCCAGGATGAAAAGGAATTAAGGGAGAGTCGTAGTGTTAGAGCACAGAAGGGTCCCAGTTTTCATCTCTGGCAACTCCTGCTAAAAGGATCTCTGATAGCAGGCATTTTGGGAAGACCTACCTGAGACTCCAGAGGGACAAGACCCTCAGAGTGGACGGTGTCCTCTTTCTATCTCTGTTTATCCCACTCATCCTCCAAGGTGCCCGTTTCAGCTTATGTTGTTCTCCCTGTTTTATCCACCCGACGACCATGTCAAGTAGCCTGGAGAGAGTATGACTGGCCCAAGATCAGTCAGAAGCTTCATGGCCATGGAGGTCTCTAACCACTACACAACTCTGTCCACCGGCCACTTACCCCAGTGTTCTGACTCGGCCATCAGGAGCTTCATACCTTTGCATGATTTCTCACAGGTGGCCCCCAGTTCAATACCCAGAATATCAACTTAACACATGAACAGATGAAGCTGCCTTCTGCTAAATCAGACGCCTGGTCCATCAAAGTCAGTATTGATTGATCAGACAGGCAGCGGCTCTCCGCATCACCTACTGCCAGATCTTGTAACTGGAGATGCCAAGGATCGAACCTGGGACCTTCTGCATGCCAAGCAGGTGCTCTACCACTGAGCCACAGACCCTCCGCTAAAGACCTTCAGTATCAGAAAGATCTGCCTCAAGACAGAGAGAAAGAAGAGAAGAAGGAGAGATTGGGTTTATACCCCGCCCTTCACTACCCGAAGGAGTCTCAGAGCGGTTTACAATCTCCTTTCCCTTCCCTTCCCCACAACAGACACCCTGTGAGGTGGGTGGGGCTGAGAGAGTTCTCTCAAGGAACTGCCCTTGAGAGAACAGCTCTGCGAGAACTTGTAACTGACCCAAGGTCACACCAGCAGCTGCATGTGAAGGAGTGGGGAATCAAACCTGGTTCTCCCAGATTAGAGTCCATGCTCCTGAGTCCTAACAATGACACCAAACTGGCTCTCCCTACACCAAACTGGTCCTCCCAGGAAAGGCCTGGGTTTAATTCTTAGGAGTTTAAAAGGAAGGGATGGGGAGACAGTCTTGTGCAGTGGTTAGAGTATCAGACTAGGAAAGCCAGTCTCAGATTCCCTCTCTGCCATGAAGCTCACTGGAACAGTTGCCATCACTCAGCCCAAACTACCTGACAGGGTTGTTGTAAGTAAAAATGGAGGAAGGAAGTCCTGTGTATGCCACTTCAAGCTCCTTGGAGAAAGGGTGGGATAGAAATGTAAGATCATACAGACAGAGATCTCTGTCTAAGACTTTGGAGAGCTGCTGCCAATCAGAGCAGACAATGCTGGGCTAGATAGACCAATGGCCTATCATCATCATCATCATCAACAACAGCAACGTAGGGCATTGCATGCCAAATAGCCAGGAGATCCTAAGATTGTCTGGCAGCCAGAAGTTCTAGCTCTTTTAGCATTATGCACCACTAGGTGGCAAGATAGACTTGTTTTTGAGGCAAGAGACGTTTAAAAGGTGGTTTCCCATTGCCTGTCTCTGCGTCATGACCCTGGTATATCTTGGAGGTCGCCCTTCCAAATACTAGCCAAGGCCGACCCTGCTTAGCTTCCAAGATCTGACGGAATCGGGCTAGACTGGGCTATCCAGGTCAGGACAGACCAATGGCCTGACTCTGCAGTATAAAAGCAACTTCATCTGAATAAGAGGCAGACAGGCCCATAGCCAGAAAATTTTGGTTGGTGGGACAGGGGCTGGGACACTGGGGAAGGGAAGCAGGGAACTATTAGCTGACTCCCTACGCCCTCTGCTGGACAAGATCAATGGCATTAAACAACAATTGTCAATAATTGGGCAGAGTTTGGCAGAGCAGCAGATGCAGCTGACTCAATCATGAAAAGCAACAGAGCAAATGGGAGAGAAAGTGAAGGAAATGGACGTCACTACTAAAAAGGTTAAGAAAAGGGTGCAAAAGCTGGAAATGAAGCAAGCTATGGAAGAGTCAAAGCTTTTACGGCTACAAATGGATAAAGCAAATTTGGTCCTATGGTTTCAAGGGGTCCCGGAAATTAAAGGAGAGAATCTGAAGCAACAGCTGAGTTGCATTAACCCCAATGACAGATTTAACAGCGGAATACCTTTGCAGCGAGATGGGTGTGGTCTACAGGTCCTATTCATCGTACATCAAGAAAAATAATCTGCCTGGGGAGATAGTGGTCAGATTCTCTAAGAGACATGTGAGAGATGCTATTTTGAAAGCAACTTCGGGAACACCATTGAAAATTGGGGACAATAACATCAGGATCTTAGAAGACATTCCATTTGATATAAGACAGAAGAGAAAGAACTATAAAGAATTAATCCTTTTCTTACAAACAAATGGCATTAATTACAGGTGGTTAACCCCAGAAGACGTCATTTTCAAGCTCAACGATAAAAAAGAAAATATTGACTCTGTTTTTAAAGTGCGTGAATTTCTGCGGACACAACTTAGGGAGCCAGAGGAGGGTAAAGGGGAGGAAGAAGCAAGCAAGTCTGATGGCAAGTTGGGCTCGGGGTCTTCGGACAAGGACTCCCCCTCTGAAAAGGGGGCGGCTGCCCCCAAAAGCCCATATAAATTGAGGATTAGAAAAGATAAGAATAAATAAAGGCTGAAGGACTCTGATTTGTGCCTGAAAAAATTGGGAAATAACTTGGGGATGCTTTGGGATTCTCTTTAATATTATCTTAGCATAACCGACTAAGTTCATTGTATTATTAGTAGCTTTTTGAAAATAGCATGATGTTAAGCTGATGTATTGATCTCCTACTCTTGGGTTTGTAGTTAGTTGTGGGTCTTTATTCTTTCTCCCCCTAGATGTAGTTCCCTTCCCCATATTTTCTGTTGTAGTTTTGTAGTCTGGAAAAAACCCCAATAAAAACCTCCCCCCAGGGGGATGAAATAAAAAAAAGATTAGTTCCCCGGGGAGGTCACTTAGGGGCCTTCTGTTCCAGAGCTCGTCTGCCCCTTCTGGTCAGTTTCACTCCCCCCCCCCCAATCAGATGTTAGGTTTAAGAGCTGATGGCAGGGGGGAGTGAAACTGACAAGAAGCAGCAGAGCCAGTTTGGTGGAGTGGTTAAGAGTGGTGGACTCTGATTTGGGAGAACCGGGTTTGATTCCCCGCTCCTCCACATGCAGCTGCTGGTGTGACCTTGGGTCAGTCACAAGTTCTCTCAGAGCTTTTCTCTCAAGGGCAGTCCTCAAGAGAGCTCTCTCAGCCCCACCTACCTCACAGGGTGTCTGTTGTGGGGAGGGGAAGTGAAGGGTAGTGAAGGGCGGGGTATAAATCCAATCTCTTCTTCTTCTCTTCTTCTTTCCTCCCCCAGCCTCCCCGCTGCTGCGGGGGGCTGGAGAAGGAAAGGCAGAGAGAGAGAAGGAAAGGGAGGCCGCCCTGCGCTTGTGTTCAGTTTCACTCTGGATCAGCTGTTAAACCTAACAGCTGATTGGTGGGAGTGAAACTGACCAGAAGTGGCAGGACAGCTTCCCTGGAAGATCCCAGGAGGCCACAGAGGGGCAGTGGTAAGGAGCACGGCATAGCGCGGTGTGTGTGTGTGTCTGACATTGTCCCGGTGTGGGGCAGGACTAACCTCTGGTGGGACTCTGCCCCCAAATGCCGCACCATGGCTGTGGGCCTGAAGGCAGAGTGAGTATGTTTTGGGGAGGGAAGGTAGCACGGTGTGGCCCAATCGTGTCAGATCGCGGAAGCAAAGCAGGCCAGTGCTTAGATGGAGGACCACTGAGGAAGACTCGGCAGAGGAAGGCAATGGCAAAACCCCTCTGCTCACTTGCCTTGAAAGCCCCTAACTTGGGTCACCATAAGTCTGTTGCTGCTTGATGGCACTTGCATACATAAGTATGTTTTCACAGATTGTTGCTGGCTTGAGTCACATCGTCTCTTGTTTGCCTCTCTGCAGGAGATTACCGTGGATGCTTCCGTCACCTCCTACGAACTCCAGGACCTCTTTCCTTCTAGCCGGTACCAGGTTCAAGTCCAGGCACTGAGAAGAGGCACACCAACAGCCCCCACCTCTACCTCTTTCACCACGGGTAAGAAACTCACAGGCTTCCTGGGTTTTCCTCATACTCAAGCAGGCTGTGAAGCCTGAGGGCGTTTTCATACACAAAGGTTCAATCTGCTTGTAAAACTGACACTGGTTCAGAATGCTCATTTGTGCGACAAATTCCTCGCTTTCAATTCCGCATCAACACCCGTGAGCCATCCTGCTGTAAACTGCACGCGAGGGGCTCAGCCACACCTGTGAGA
Organism: Gekko japonicus; assembly: GCF_001447785.1. Classification (NCBI taxonomy): domain Eukaryota; kingdom Metazoa; phylum Chordata; class Lepidosauria; order Squamata; family Gekkonidae; genus Gekko; species Gekko japonicus. The sequence continues at coordinate 166,100 of NW_015163639.1, read as the reverse complement.
ACAACGTGATTAAAAGCAGGGAACGCACAGCTGCGTTTTCTGGAACGAAAGGAAGCCGTGCGCATTTAGTTACACTGCACCCCTGCGACCCAACAGACTGGATCCATACGTGGTAACTATTTTTGGTACAGCAAGAAATGCTCACAAAGCTTTGACTTCCCCTTGCTCGCAGTGGGAAACACCAAAACGATGCGCTCCAAGTTTTTTGGAAAGGGTCTGTGTATGTAAAATGGTTTCCAACCAGTTCTTTTAGAACTCGGATCCCTGACTGGAAGGGGCTCTTTCCGGTTTGCATTCAAACATGGCTGCCAAGTCCAGCCAGGGCTGCCTGGACCATCTCAGTGCACATGTAGACAGACTTAACATATTCAAGGCGGCTGAATGCACAATTTCTGGAAAGCGCTTGCAAACCCAGTTCCGCCATAGTTAGAGCGAGGACAGACTTACAGGATTTCAGGGCAAGTCCACTGGGGAAACACAGCCACCACATCTCTGACAGATGTCCCAGCCTTTTCCGATTGACAGATTGGCAGGGAACCTGGTCTTCTGATTTAAAGCACAAGACATGAACAGCACGGATTGGCCAGCCCAGTGTCAATCATGAATCAACTCCTCCCCATTTGGAGACCTCCCTATGCACACCACTGATTGGCTGGTGCTTATTTCAGTCATGTGGCACCCCCCCAATCAGACCTGCCTGCGCACAGCATTTATTGGCTACTTTGGTGTAGTGGTTAAGTACGCAGACTCTAATCTGGGAGAACTGGGTTTGATTCCCCACTCCTCCAGTTGCAGCTGCTGGATGACCTTGGGCAAGTTGTAGTTCTGTCAAGGCTGTTCTCTGAAGGACAGTTCTGGAAAGAGCTCTCTCAGCCCCACCCACCTCACAAGGGTGTCTGTTGTGGGGAGGGGAAGGAAAAGGAGACTGTAGTAAGAACCTGATTGGGTTAGAAGAATGGGCAGATGAGCCGAATAAGGTATAAAAACCGAGGGGCATCCAACAGGAAGTCAGAGAAGAAGTCACTTCCTGTACGGGTCTTTCAGGTTCTCATCTGAAGGAACAGAATGGAGTTTGAGTCCCGTGCCACCTTTAAGGCCAGCAAACGTTAATTCCGGGGATAAGCTTTCATGTGCAGGCCCACTTCTTTACACGAAAGCTCATCTCTTGAATAAAACTTGGTTGGTCTTTTTTTTTTTTTTAGAATTTTATTGGTTTATATAAAGAAAGGGGGAAGGGGAAGAGGGGGAGGAGAAAAATGAACAGAAATATACAAATTCCAATTTAACTTCTTGTATACATATCTTCTCATTACTGTTTCATAACTATCTCATCAATCATTCTTATTATTAATCATATTCTCTCAGCATTTGAGTTTTAACCAGTCATAAAACACCCTCCAAGGTCTCATAAATTCTTCTTCCATTTTTCCTTTTAATATGTTTGTCAACTTGTCCATTTCAGCACATTCCATAGTCTTCAATATCAACTCATGTAGGGCTGGAATCTCCGGTGTCCTCCATGCCATTGCGAATAAGATTCTGGCAGTAGTTACAGCATGTAAAATGAAATGTCTGTGGTTCTTATTTAACTCATCTGGTAAACAGTTTAACAAAAATATTTCTGGCTTAAATGGTATTTTAGCCAACCTGTCTGCAGTTAGATGCCATCTATAAAACGTTTCATATAAGTTTTCTTTAAATGTAACAGATTTGGTCAACTTAACATTCGCTTTCCATATTTTGCTCCACTGTGACAGATCGATGTTATGACCAGCGTTCCCTCTAAGCTGAGTTAGTGTGAGCTAGCTCACAGTTTTTTAGCCTCTGGCTCACACATTTTTGTCTTCGCTCAGGGAGGACGGCTCCGGAGCAAACTAATTTACGCAGGAGCTGAATCGCTCGCTCCCAACTTTAATGCCCGCAGCTCACAAAGTAGAATTTTTGCTCGCAAGACTCCACAGCTTAGCGGGGGCATTGGTTATGACCCACATTATTTCGCATCCATGTAACCATACGTTCTTTAACTGTTTAAAACTTGGTAGGTCTTCAAGGTGCCCCACTGGACTCAAATTTTGTTCTGCTGCTTCAGACCAACACAGCTACTCACTGGATTCTAAATACCAGGAGCTTAGCCATGTTCGCTCATTGTAGCAAAATTAGATTTAAAAAAGGCTTGTGCCCCGGCCAGCCCCCGACAAGAAAAATCATCAGATGCATGAATCGTTACCCTCAGTTGGTTGATACGCACAAATTTAGTCGAAAAAAGAGAGAGCTGTAAACAGTGGGGGCCGCAAAAAAGGCCATGAAACGCAAGAGGCATTGTCTGTGACACGGCCCTTTGGCCCAGGCCAAAAGTTTTTGTTTTGTTTTTGCCGTATCCCCTTGTATATTTACGTCAGGCCGCTGAGGTCATACTTCATGCATCTGATGAAGTGGGCTTGGGTCCAGGAAGGCATCTGCCATGATAAATTTGTTAGTCTTTTGGAAGTTTAAATAAATGTTGGTGGGGGGAATGTTTTAAAGGTTAGAAAATAATGTCCCAAACAAATATTAAGAGTTAATAAATCAACCGGCTGCCTTGGGTGGGGGAGAGTCAAGTAGACTGCCTGCCCCTTCTGCCA
>NW_015163639.1:161459-161600 GCF_001447785.1 Gekko japonicus | reverse complement strand
TTTAAAAGCTGATCTGTCAGCTACTCAGGAGGCTATAGAGCTACCACGTGCTGGGGATTATTAGGAAGGGTATTGAAAACAGATCAGCCAATATCATAATGCCCCTATATAAATCAATGGTGAGACCTAATTTGGAATACT
>NW_015163639.1:147962-161398 GCF_001447785.1 Gekko japonicus | reverse complement strand
GAACACTTTCCCTATGAGGAAAGGTTAAGGCACTTGGGGCTCTTTAGCTTGGAGAAAAGATGACTGAGGAGTGACATGATCGAGGTTTATAAGATTATGCATGGAAAAGAGCAGGTAGAGAAAGAGGTACTTTTCTCCCTTTCTCACAATACAAGAACCCGTGGGTTAGAACGGATAAGAGGAAGTACTTCTTCACCCAAAGAGTGATTAACACTTGGAATTCACTGCCACAGGAAGTGGTGGCGGCTACAAGCATGGACGGCTTCAAAAGGGAATTAGATAGGCATATGGAGCAGAGGTCCATCAGTGGCTATTAGCCACAAGGTATAGATAGGGACTCTGGGGCAAGTGATGCTCTGTCTTCTTGGTGCTTGGGGGGGGGGGGTTCAACAGTGGGAGGGCTTCTAATGTCCTGGCCCCACTGGTGGACCTCCTGATGGCACTGGTATTTCTGGCCACTGTGGGATACAGAGTGTTGGACTGGATGGGCCTTTGGCCTGATCCAACATTGGCATCTCTTATGTTCTTATGTTCTTACCACTTTTAACTCCACCCGGAGACAAACTGGAAGCCAGCGTAGAAGACCTTTGAGCTCTTTCAGGAATGTGCACTCGAGGGGGTCCACGTGAACCACCTGGGCTGCCGTGTTCTCACCCATGCGAGGGTTCTCGAGAGTCTTCAGAGGCAGCTCCTTGTACTATGTAGTGCAGTAGTCTATCCTGGATGTTACTAAGGCAGTCTTCTACTCTACTTGCTCAGTCAGGCCATCTGATCCAGCTTTCCGTCTTCAGCGGCAGACACCCAGATGTCCCAGGGAAGCTCATAACCAAGAAGACAGGCCATGCTGTGGAGGAGTTAGAGCGCTAGGAAAAGATTGTGGGGACCTGGCTCCACATCTCCCCTTGGATACAGAGTTTTCTGAGTGACCTTAGATCAGTCACACCATCTTCCTTTCCCTCCCTCTCAGCTTAGCCTTTCTCACAGGGGTGTTGTGAAGATCAAATGGGGGTGTGTGTGTGAGGGGGTGTCATGATCTGTGTAGGCCTCTGGAGATCTGTGCAGGACTGGGAGCAGGGCCTGGTGCGGCCTGGTACCAGGAGAGACCAGCATGGGAGTAGAAAGCAGACAGCCTACAATCCCCATAATGCTTAGAGAGGGTTATAGCCAATCAGAGTTCAAAGATTCTGCGATGAGATTCTGTCTTAAGCTGTTAACTGTGGGAAATGTTGTCCTTTCCTCTCGCAGAGCTAAACTGAAGGGGGCTGTGTTCTTTCGTCTCTCATCTGCGGTCTGGTCTCTCAGAGGGGACAGGCTGGTCTGGTGAGAGGAAGATCCCTCACTGGAGAGAGTGAGTACAGGTAGTGTAGCCTGGCAGGCTGTGGGCCTGGAAGTAGTCGGTGTTCTTTCATCTCTCATCTGCGGTCTGATCTCGCAGAAGGGACAGGCTGGTCTGGTGAGAGGAAGATCCCGGCAGGAGGCTGAGTATGAGAAGGCTGTAGGGCTTGAGTACTAACAGTTAAGGAGTAATAGGTAGCTGCTTTAGATTCTGTTTATTTTGCCTTTTAAACACTGTTATAGCTTTTAAAGCGCCTTGTCTCGTTTTCCTTGCCCTAGTACTGTGATAATAAGCTCTTTCTATTTAATTGTCCTCTGCCTGGTCATCATGCCTATGTTCTCAGCTTTTAAAAGGGGGCATTTTGGGATGGGTTTGGGAGGGTACCCTGGGCCTTCTCAAGGGACCCGAATAGGCCTGCCAAATCTCGCCAAATCGCGGCGGGGGATCTGCATGTCTTTGCAGAATCCTTGCCGCAGGGACGGCGAGACGCGTTGCACCACCGTCGCCAGGAGGCGGGTGATCTGCATGTCTTCACAGAATCCTTGCAGCCCCGTTGCCAGAGCGATGCGTAGCGCCAGATCCTGGCAACGGCGGGTGCAACGCGTCTCGCTGTCCCCGCAGCAAGGATTGGCAACCCTAGACCCGAAGTCCAGGGTGGTGGCAGCAGACAGTGGAGACCCGCTGGGGTCATGACAGGGGGACACACCATATCTGCTGTCCTAGGGTTGCCAGCTCCAGGCAGGGCCTGGAGATCTCCCGCTTTGACAACTGATCCCCAGCTGACAGAGATCAGCTCCCCTGGAGAAAATTGCTGCTTTGAAGGGGGGACTCTGTGGCACTGTCCCATGCGGAGGCCCCTCCCCAAATCCTGCCCTCTCCTGGATCCACCCCCAAAGTCTCCAAGTTTTTTCCAACCCAGAGGTCCTTGAAGGAAGGATACAAATATGAAACCGATAAATACTGATTTTAATATTATTAACACATAGTGAGTGAAGATTTAGTTGTTTTGATTCTTGATTTATCGGGAAACCCCTCTGAGTGCATTGAGAAAAGTGATGTGGGTAATATGCCAAAATAAATAAAGTGTGGGTAATTATATCCATAGCCTGTCCTCAGCATCTAGAATTCTAAGGTATAGTACCCCGGATTACAGAGGTTCTGTTCTCATCTACGATCTTTCCTCGGCAGGGCACCTGACATATCCTTTCCCTCGGGACTGCGCCGAGGAGAGTTGGAACGGACCAAGGCCATCTCGAGATACAACCATTTATCTGGGGGGTGACCGGAACCGCCCCATACAGGCCTACTGCGACATGCAGACCGACGGTGGAGCCTGGCTGGTAAGGGCGGAGGGTGTGGCTGGGGGAGGGATGGAATCGGTGTTCCTTCTTCGACTTTCCTTTACGAGTTTCATTGCAACCTGTTGATTTACGAGTTTCATTCAAAGCAGCATTCTGCATAAAACAAATCCTGATCCAGAAATGGACAGGGTGAAAAGGGCTATGGTGCGCCCGCTTCTACAGAAGCCTACCCTGGACCCAGGAGATTGCAATAACTATCGAGCAGTCTCAAATGGTCCATTCTGGAGCAAGGTGATTGAACAGGTGATGGCTGGACAACTCCAACCTTTCCTGGGTGAGACCAACTGTTTAGATCTTTTCCAGTCTGGGTTTAGGCCTGGTTACTGAACTGAAGCAGACTTGGCTGCCCTGGTTGATGACCTGCTCCAGGGGATGGATGTGGGGTAAGACCTTGTTGATTCTCCTAGATCAGGGGTGTTAAACGTACGGCCCAGAGGCTGGAACCAGCCCGTCCAGTGCTCTTATCTGTCCCACAAGCAACTGGTGCGAGGGAGGGAAGGCAAGAGGCTGCTGGGGTGGGGGGTGACAGGTACACGGGTGCACATGGTGAGGTGTGTGTCTCAAAGCTGTCAAGAAATTGTACCCCACTGGGGTCCTGCCCTCCTCAAACTACTTCCTAACCAGGCTCCACCCCCCCAAAATCTCCGGTATTTCCCAACCCAGAGTTGGTAACCCCATCCCTTATGCACCTGCTCAACCGCTAGAGTCATCTTCAGAAGCCCTGCTTTCGGTGGCTCCACCATCTCAGATGGGAGACAACCCAAGAAGAGGGGCTGTATATATATTTAGCTGTGTTTTTAATGGTTTTAATGATATGCTTTTAAAATGTGGTTTTGTTATGTATGTTGTAGCCACCTCGGTGGCCCTTGTGATGGCAGAAAGGTGGGATATAAATCTGGTGAAGTGAAATAAAAAATAAAATACCAGCTTTGACTGTCAGGTGAGGACCTGAGAGGCCCAGGTTCAAATCCCCACAGCTGTCATGAACGTCACTGAGTAACAGTTGGGCCAGTTACTGTTTCTCAGTCTAACCTGCCTTGCAGGGTTGTTGTGAAGATAGAATGTCAGGAGGAAGGAGAATCAATGTTCCCTCTAGACTGTAGAGTGTTTTGAGCAAAAATTCTACTTCATAAGCCAAAAGAGCTACTAGCATTAAAGTTGTGAGTGAGCCTACATTTGACTATCGCGTAAATTAGGTTTTTTAGAAGATTATTACTGTAACCTTGTAAAAATCTAAGAATAAATTCTATTACTCTATTACTTTTAAACTATATCCTGTGGTCCAGGAAGTCAATGCCTCAAATTTCTAGGTAGCCTTCCCAAATCATTTTTTTCTCAGTCCCATTCCCGATCTGTAATATGGGGATAACACTGCTGATCTACTTTGCAGGGCTGTTGTAAGGATTATGACTGCAATTATATGACAAATTTGGAACACTGAAAGTCCTATATCATTGTCACCCAGATTATCTTTTTTTTAATTTTTATTAAGAAAAACATAATAAAACAACAAAACTTTTTGAAATAACAATACATATCAAAGTGCAAAATACACGAAATCTGTAGGAGAATGTATAACAATCACAACACTAGCAAAATAAGCATAACCCAACTATATTATAACATACTGAACTCTGCTGTAACCGCATAATCTCATATGTATGAGAACCACCTTTAAAAACATGCTTGATCTTGAAACAGATTAAATGAACTCTGCCAATATGTATGGAGTGTCCTAGGAATATAGATGATTTAACACATTTAGCCCCAGATTATCTTTGAGGCAGGGGTGAAATAGATAGATAGGTACAATAAACCACTCAAAGTCTGATGGAACAGATATCCCCTCTTCCAAAGAAGCCATCAGTAAATCAACAAAAATTTTAACAAGCCACCAATTGACAAGCCAGATCATCAGATCAAGTCAAACTTTTAGCAGTATACCAAATCCACTGGGTTGATGGTAATTTTTAACTGGGTTTAACCACTTGTATTCATGACCTCATATAATCTGCTGAACTTCCTCAGGAGGGTTTTGTCTGGGCATAGCAGCAGGGCTGCAGGCATAGAGTTGTTCCGACTTCACATTTCTGTTCCCCATACAAAGCAGAAACGACATCCCGAGAATCTGTGCTTTCACTGCTAAAGATTCATGTTTCTAATCCTCAAGGCTGGAAACGCATGGCTTGCACTTGCTAGAATCCCAGGGGGCAAGACAAAACTGTCTAAAGGTCAGGGGGTGAGATAGCAGTGCACTTTGCACCTCCCTGTCTCTAAAAGAAACAGAATAAATGACGTGAAACAAACGCATGCCAGTGTTCTTCTAGGCCTCCGAATCCAGCCAGACTTGGCACTGACTTTTGGGTCCCCTGGGTAAGTATTCATACAGACAGAATAACTCCCCAAGGCTGTCTGCTCATGGACACTTCAGTTCACTCACGTGTGGTTTCATATTCTCCTCCTCCTCAGGTCTTTCAGCGCCGGATGAACGGCAAGACGGATTTTTGGCGTGACTGGCAGGATTACGCCACTGGCTTTGGCAACCGCTCCCAGGAATTCTGGCTAGGTACAGTGGCATCCTCCAGGCTCTATAACACCTTCACGGTTATACCCAGTCTACAGATCAGGAAGTGCAACTGAGGTGTGACTGTGGCTCAGTGGCAGAACAAAAGGAAACAGAAATCCAGTGGCACCTTAGAATAATAACGACGTGCTACTGGACTCTTGTTGTTTTCCACCACAGCTATATTTATCCCAGTCTGAGTTGTGTGTCAGAGCTCGCTTCCTCGGATGCAATGAAGAGGAAACCATTTTCCTCATATTTGTCAGGGAAGTTATAAAAGAAAAGGTGGAAAAGAGAGGAGCTGGGTGTAGAGAAAGGCCTGATGTCACTAGGTACCACTTCGGTGGGAAGGTAACAGCGTTCCGTGCGCCTTGGTGTTTAGTCATGCCGGCCACATGACCACGGAAACATCTTCGGACAGCGCTGGCTCTTCGGCTTTGAAACGGAGATGAGCACCGCAACCCTAGAGTCGGATTCGACTGGCTTTCGAGCAAGGGAGCCTTTACCTTTACCTTTACTGGACTCTTGTTGTTTTCCACGGCTATATTTATCCCAGTTTGAGTCGTGTGTCAGAGCTCGCTTCCTCGGATGCAATGAAGAGGAAACCATTTTCCTCATATTTGTCAGGGAAGTTATAAAAGAAGAGGAGAAGGTGGAAAAGAGAGGAGCTGGGTGCAGAGAAAGGCCTGATGTCATGAGTCAGGTGTGATTCTCTGTGTAAGGGACTGGATTAGGTTGCTACACGTAACTGATGATGAGAGGGTTCAGGGGAACTACGTGCATGCAGCTGGTCCCAGATTCAGTCCCCAGCACCTCCAGTTTAAGGATCTCGAGTTGAAGTTGCTGGGAAAAGCCCTTGGGTGCCCGAGACATTGACAAGTCACTGCCAGGCCAAGATGACAATACTGAGCTGGTGCAACTATGTTCAGGTGCACTGACAGGACTTTGCCAGCCCACACTGGATAGGCTAGAACTGTGATACTGTTGAAAGTCAAAAACCACACTGCAAAAACGACAGGAGGACAACATGGGAAACACTGGATTGTGACAGTTCGACGGAAACTGTCATCACCGTGGGATCAAAGAATTAATTCTAGATAAGATATCTAATATGTTCATGGTCAGACCTTGAGCAGTGGAACGCAAACGCAGGTCTGCTGGACTCCCCTGTTCCAAACTAGCTTAGGATTTCCAGGAAGTCTCCCTTTCCCTCTCCTCCCAGGCATATTTAAGCCCAAGTAAGGCTTCCCTGGACTTCCTTGACACTTGCAGGGAGGAAGAAGAGGGTTAAAAAGCTGGATCCCTACTGATGTTTGCTTGCTTCCAGGGAACGATGCTCTGCACCAGCTGACCACATCAGGAGACTACGAGCTGCGTGTGGACCTCCGCTCCGAGAACGAGTCCGTCTACGCCCTCTACGACAGTTTCCGCGTGGACTCCCCGACCGATTATTACCGCCTGCACCTGGGCAGCTACAGCGGCACAGCCGGTGAGCAAGGCAGTGATAGACATGGCCCTCCCTCGTCCCTTTATCAGAGGTCCTCGTTGGTGACCAGCCAGCAAAGCTTGGAATAGCATGAAGCCGGACTTTATCACCTGCAGGAGGGCTGGTTCCAGGTGTTGGATTGTGCTGGGCAGAGAATGCCTGGGGTGGGGGTGGGCTCCCCTCCTCTGCCCGCCTGTCTGCCTAAGTGTTCTACAAGCCTTCCCACGGGCACTTTCTCCAGTGGCACTAGTCAGCGTGTGGCTGGGCAGTGTCACCACAGTCATTGCCAAAACCACCACCACTCTGCATCATCCACAAGTCCTTCCCCAATGATGCTGGATGGTGCACGTGGCAAAGAGAGCCCAGAAAATGGGGGAAGGGAGAACAGGCAGGTGGCAGGGCGGGCACGGGGGCAAGAGGTTAGCAGCAGTGGGCCTTTCCAGAAGCCCCGGGCCTGGACACCAGCCTCGCCTCAGGGTGACAGAGTGTTGGACTGGATGGGCCATTGGCTTGATCCAACATTGGCTTCTCTTATGTTCTGATGATGAGGACAGCATGTCCTCCTTCGTGGTGAGTGCAGGGAGAAGAGAGTTCTGGGAGAGGATGAACAGAAGGAAGGAAGTTTTCCCTGAGCATAGAGTCTGGATATCAAAGGGGCAGTGGCAGAAGAGTAGACACAGGAAGGAAGCTGGGTGTTTGCCCTCTCTAGTTATCGGAGGTCGTGGTCACACGGATGTTTAGTGCGGGACTCGCAGCTGGACTCTGTTGCCACGTAGGAAGCCGAGGCATGGGGCAGTGTTCCAATCCTTTGCCTCCAACAAATTTCCTGTGCAGAATTTGAGGGTGAGGTTAAGGACAAACACTTGTCAGGGATGCTCTAGGCTGATCCTGCATTGAGCAGGGGGTTGGACTAGATGGCCTGTAGGGCCCCTTCCAACTGTGCGATTTTATGATTCTATGAAACTTTTTGGGGAGGGTTGTAATCCCCAAAAGCACCAGGGAGAGCTGTTCTGGCTTTCACGCCCTGGTTCTCGTTTCCGTAGGTGATGCTTTCAGCTACCACTCAGGCAGCGTCTTCTCCACCCGCGACCGGGACCCCAACCGGGTCATCATCCCGTGCGCCGTGTCCTACCGTGGAGCGTGGTGGTACCACAACTGCCATTACGCCAACCTCAACGGGCTCTACGCAAACAACCGCGACCACCAGGTACCTGCCAAATGGGGGGGGGGAGGGGAGAAAGGCCTGCCGGTCCTCCTAAGCGGACAGACTTTGGAGCGCTTTTTACAGTTGAGTGACAGGCAGGAATCCCAACAGGCGATGCATTCCCCAGCACAGGGATATAATGATGGGGAAAGCACGGATTCCCCCATTTCCACTGGCCCTGCAGCTTTTCAAGGTGCAAAGTCAATATCTATGTAGAGAAGCAGCAGCAACCGAAAGAGTTCAGAAGACCCTATTCCGTGTTTCTCCCCTCCCCTAAAGAGTTCCAGGAGCAGCGCTCAATGCATTTGGTTGAGAATGGAATAGTAATACTTGCTTAATTCACAAAGATACAATCAGGGCACAAGTGGAGATGAAACAGCACTCCTGTAGGGCCATGGATCAACTGCCCCACGTCACGTCAGGTTGCCACCAACCTGGAGGAAAAGAATCCAGTCCCTTTAAGAGAGGCTTCCTGGGCAGCTGAAACTTTTCATGGCATGGAGGGAGAGAACATTTTTCTAAGCCTCTATTAAAGGGTGAGAACATCCCCCCCCCCCAGGTTGTCGGGGATCCTGCATGAGATTCACAGAGAGGGGAAGAGAAAGAATCTGACACCCCAAGGGGTTTTCCTTTCACACGGCTCACAGTTGCCCCTCTGGCTGTATTTCTCAATCGATGCCAAATTCAAATTGCTGTTTCTTCACACACTATTATGGGCGATTCTGCATTGGCTTTTCCCTCCACTGTTTTACGAAACTCGTGATGGAACAGAAATCCCCCTCTGCATCGCATGCCACTTTCACTTTTTTTGATCATTGGGTTTTAGGGTACCTTGCCAGGGCTCTTTCTGTAGCAGGAACTCCTTTGCATATTAGGCGACACACCCCTAATATAGCCAATCCTCCAAGAGCTTACAGAACTCTTCCTACAGGGGCTACTGTAAGCTCTTGGAGGATTGGCTACATTAGGGGTGTGTCGCCTAATATGCAAAGGAGCTCCTGCTACGAAAAGAGCCCTGCGTGACTTTTGCATAGATTTATGGGCGTTCAGGGGTGACTTTGCAGCCAGTATGGCGTTGCCCCCGAGGTATCTGAATGTGGTTTTGAGCTGCACTTTTCCCTTCCAGTTGAGACAATGTGGAATGAATGCTAGATGCAGAATCGCACTATGATGGCTACAATCTCCTTCCAGTTAGGTCCAATGCAGGATGTATATCCAAGAGCCATTCAGAAACACTAGTCTACTACGGGTCCAGATTAGAGGTCAAGTCTTTTGTACACCCATAGAATAAAGAGATGAGTGCTACACGGGAGGGGGGGGCACAAAGAAGCAGGGAGGATTTTCTCTAAGGAGGCAAATGGTGGGAAACGGAGATGCAGCCCTGGACCTTGTCACTCAAAATGGCAGCCCTGGGCGGGGCATAAACCCACGGCAGGCTTTTAAACCCAACCTGACCCGATTTGCCCCAGGATATTATAACTGGTCATTGTTTTGTTTTATTTATTTTTCAAATCCATATTCCGCCCTCCCCACGAACGGGCTCAGGGTGGACCACAACAAATAATTAGGCCATTCGGCATCACAAAAAGGTAATAGTAAATAGTTCATTAAAACATTAAAACCAAGAATTTAAAAACAGGTTGCACCAATTACAGCACACTCTCTGATACTGGTGCCGCTGGATTCTAGGTTTGTTTAATCCAGGCTACATAAAAAGGGTGTCTTCAGCAGAGGAGGCCGACTATTTTTCTGGACGCCCGCTGCCTTGACCAAAGGCCTGGTGGAACAACTCCATTTTGCAGGCTTGGCGGAACGATAAGAGGTCCAACAGGGCCCTGATCTCATGTGGGAGCATGTCCCACCAGGCCGGGGCCAGGGCAGAGAACGCCCCAGCCCTGGTTGATGCTCAACGGATGTCCCTCGGGCCGGGGATAACCAACAGATCTTGGTCAGCAGAGCGTAAGGCTCTCCGGGAGGCAGTCCCTTAGGTATGCCAGCCCCTCAGTGTCTTTTGTCCTGGTTGGGGCTGCCAGATCTCCCGCTATTTCAAGAGACCTCCCACTGGCAGCCATCTTTGCCCGCCACTGCTGTAAGTCTTGGAGGGCCACCGCCCATGAGCTACTACCCCTAGCTAGGGATTGATTGGATTACCACCATAGTTGGTACTGTAGCTGTTGTTTTAGCTGATATTGTATTTACTAATTGTTTTAACTTTTGTTATGTTATTTAATCTGTTAGCCGCCTTGAGCCTGCTTGTCAGGCAAGGCGGGGTACAAATACAAATAATAAATAAATAAATGAGAACAGGGAATCCCAAGCTGGACGATCCCCAGGTCTGACTCAATAAAAGGCCGCTTCCTACTCGTGTACAATCCTCTAACCACGACCCTGTCTTTGTCTCCCCCTTGCCCCTGTCCCAGGGCATCAACTGGTTTAACTGGAAAGGGTTCGAGTACTCCATCCCCTTCACCGAGATGAAGCTCCGACCCCGCGGCTTCCGACCCTTGAGGCGGGTGTAAGCGAAGGAGCGCGTTTGCCAAAGGAACGACTGACCATGGGGAGGGGGGACGACGCGGAAGAGGAAGAGGCAAGTAGGGAAATCAAGCGACTTACCCCTCCCTGCTGAGATACCTCATGTCTTGCCTTCGTCTCCCCCCACACCCTGAAAAGACGGGAAACGACGACGAGAGGAAACGGCAAACCATTGCAAAAGCACCTTGTATTGAGATTTCTGTTTTTCTGCCACTGACCAGCCATGAACATCAGGGGCATGAAGCGTCTGGAGGATTCGAGGATAGCTGAAGGGGCAGAGTTAAGGGGAGGGACTGGAATGTAGCTGCGAGATAGCTGTACAGCCCTGGTTAGCAACTGGTTTTCCTGGCAGGGGCCACCGAAGAAGGAGTGGAGTGGAGCTGGGCCACTACCCACCCTGATGCCCACCCCCCAAAACTCAATTAGCAGCGAGGCCTGTGTCTGCAGGTGCCATTTCCCCCACAATGCACCTCCTGGGCCAGCTGATAGTCTTCAAAGGGCCGGATATGACTCCCGGCCTCTAGTTGCCGACCCCCCTCCCTTCTGTACAGGTTCCCGGTTCTGTAGGTCCGCTGCATCATCTGTCTTTCCAAACCTTCAGGCCTCCCTGACCAAAGCAGCGTCCTCCTCTTCCCTGAAGACAATTTGTAGAGAAAGACAGGCATGTCATGGCGCTGAGAGCAGATGAACTGAAAAAGCACTTTTTTTTGTCCCTTTGCATTTTTTTGTCTCCACACACACATTACCCTCCCCCCCCTACAAAAAAACCCTCCTTTTGCCTTCCTGCTCACCAAAACCCTGCCCACCAAAAGTTGGCAACCCCGGCCAGCGCATAGTCTTACATGTCCCAGTTTTGCCTGGTTGCTTCTAGGCACAAAAAGTTCCCTCAGGCCAGTGCCTCAGAAACAGATCCAAAATAGATTCTCACTCAATGGATCACAGATTCCGTGTGACGACATGAATTCTGGTGGAGAGCTAGATGGAAAATTCCAGTCAGGGAACGAGGTTTTATATATATATGGAAGAATGAATGAAGTCAAGCCAACAAGAGCGAAACCTTGAATGTGTACGCAATGGAGACTTGGTTTTTCTTTTTCTTAAACCAGTAGATGTAGATCAATTCTGAAGCAAATCAGTGCACAAATAAATCAGGCTTCCTGTCCCGTCCCGTCCCCAGTATGGGAGAAGACCAAAGCTGGTCACCTCAGCTGCAAGAGGGAAACTCCTATCACCCCCACCCACAGGAAACAGTTGGATGGACACCAAGATGTTGCCAGGGTCCTCAGTAGGGATTGACTTTCTTGGTCTCATTCCTTCAATCCAAGCACAAACAGCAGCTTAAAAATACCTGTCGAAGCCCCCAGTAGCGATGTGGGGGGGAGCTTTGGTTTGGGGGGGAACAAAAACGTTCCTGTTTCCTATGATGTTGTTTTCAAGCCTCCCAAGAAGTCCCAGATGCTTGATCTCGGAAGCAAGATGCGTGTGTATGTGTGTGTGTGGGGGAGAGCAAGGTGTTTACTGGAAAGGGTGTCTCTTCTTGTGGGGTGACAAGGTGGTGTTTTGGGCGGAGTGGTAAAAGGGGGGGGGAGTTTTTTGCCGGGGGGGGGGGGGGGGGGCAGGCTGTACAGTGTTACTTTTTAGAGGTGGGGTTTAAAGTTTCTATGTAAGAAGTGCTTGGGGGGGGAAATTATTTGTAGATTGTTGTGAGAAACCATGTAAAAATAAAAATTAAAGTTTAAAAATGGAGAGGGAATAAAGACTTGGTCATGTTTCTTTGGTCAGGTTCAGAGAAGACAACAGTCACTTGAAAAAACAATAATAAGAACATAAGAGACGGCGATGTTGGATCAGGCCAAAGGCCCATCCAGTCCAACACTCTGTCACACAGTGGCCAAAAATACCAGGTGCCCTCAAGAGGTCCACCAGTGATAATGATAGGAAAAGCTGAAGGCAGCAGGGAAAGGGGAAGACTCAACATGAGGGACCCTGGCTCCGCTAGAGAGCATCTGCTTGGCATGCAGAAGGTCCTGGGTTCAAGCCCTGGCATCTCCAGATAAAAGTATCAGGTAGTAAAGACCTCCGCATGGGACCCCGGAGAGCTGCTACCAATCTGAGTAGACAATACCGACATTTATGGACCAAAGGTCTGATTCAGTATAAGGCAGCTTCATGTGTTCACGTGAGATGGATTGACTCAATCCAAGAAGCCACGGCCCCTCAGATTACAAGACCTGCGCAAGGCTGTTAACAACAGAATGTTTTGGAGGGTGTTAATTCACAGGGTCGCCATAATTTGGAAGCGACTTGGTGGCACATCACAACACACACAGAGTTTCTTTTTAAAAAGGAGGTGCTTGGCTGTATGGCAATCTCGCCCTCTTCCCTCCCCCACGCGCAGGATTTTCCCTTTCTTCCTTGCTGAGCAGATCCTATATCGTCTTATCTGTTTGTCTATGGCTTTCCCACCCTGTGGCTTTACTATATGTTTTGATGCTGACCCAGCCCAAGGACTTGAGGGAAGAGGCAAAATCACCTTCTTCTGCTTCTGAAATGGCACACGAGAGGCTTTTGAAAGTTCACAATAAACAATGTTTTATTTAATACAGGAGAAAAGATCAGGTAGGGGTAGGATGAATGAGGTGAACCGGTGATAAAAACTGAGGTAACTTTGTAATCCCACTAACTACAGATTTTTTGCCAACAAATAAGTGTTTCTGCTATTCAATAAGGTCTTTAAAACTTTGAGGAGAGAGGCTTTCTTTTCAGTTTCTGCTTAAATAAAATGCATAGGTTTTTGCATTTCACTGACACTCAAAGGGAATTTGGTTGTACATTCCTGCCTACTAGTTCCCCAAATTCTTCTATATACACAGACCTGGGATCACTTTTCTTTTTAGAGCTATTTCCCTTTTCACTATGCAGGGATTATTTCTCTTGACTAGTATCTCTTTCCC
>NW_015163639.1:136006-147926 GCF_001447785.1 Gekko japonicus | reverse complement strand
ACTCCAGCATCTTCCCGTCTGCAGTCAGTGCTAAACGGTCTCTTCTTCAAGTGTCAGTTTCCAAAGGTAATTTCTTAACTGAGTGTCTCAACAGAATTCTGTTTGAACAACCTGTCACTCGAATGTTCTCAGACTCTGCTAGGCATCAACCCTTGACAGTCCATAACAGGCTCACAAGCTGTGTTGGCCTGAAACAACTGGCATTTTGAGACCTATTATCACTCCTTATAATAATTCTCTTTATAATAATTCTGCCACAGTGCCCCTGCACACTAGTCCCACCGCGGTGCTCCATGCTGGAGGCAGTCCCATCCCCTCCTGGCTGGTGCCCGCCAAGCCCAGGAAGGACCGCACCTGGCCCCTTTAGGTCCTGCTGCCGCCGCCGCTTGAAGAGGGCAGTGGGACCCCAGGAGGCGCATGCTCCCTGCCCCAGCTACTAGGTTTTGGCTTCAAGGCCATTTGTAGCCCAAGACTGCAGCTGTTTCACCCCCGGGGTGCTCCCAGCTGTGCAGGCCGTCCTCCTCCTCGGGCCAGGCAGCTAGGCAGGGTCGTCGCGCTGAGCGGGCTGTTCGCGTCGGTCTCCCCCGTCCCAGGTTCTTCTTCCACTGCTGCTGCACGCCAGAAAGCCACCGGTAACACCGACCTGCCCCTCCTCACAGCAGTTTTTAATCACAAGCTGTGTTGGCCTGAAACAACTGGTATTTTGAGACCTATCACTCCTTATAATAATTCTGTTTATAATAATTCTGCCACGGTGCCCCTGCACATTAGTCCCGCCACGGTGAACAACCCTGCAAGGCTGGTTAGGCAGAGAGTATCTGACTGGCCCAAGATCGCCCAGCAAGCTACCAGCGCTTCAACCTCCGCAGCACCACACTGGCTCTCAGCAGGATTGTTCTCAGCATTGCCAATAGGTTGCTGAGTCCCTATTGGCCACGGGAGGGGCTGGGGGGGTGTAGGGTTGCCAAATCCAGGTGGGAAAACTCCTGGATATTTGGGGGGAGGAGCAGAAGGAGGGCAGGGGCCTCGGGGGGTACCCTAGATCCCATCCTCCAAAGCATCCATCTTCTTCTCCAGGGAAACTGACCTCTGTACTCTGGAGATGAGCTTTAACTCTGGGGGACAAGACCTCTCTCTCCTTATATATAATTCTGTTTTGGGGTGGCCAGGAAGCTCTGGCCAGAGAGAGAGAGGTGGTGGCGGCCGGGTGACGCCGCTCGCCTGTTTGCTGCGGTTCACTCAGAAGACGCCAAGCCTGACTCGAGGCAGCGGTAGCACCTTTACAGGCATACTGCGGCCGGGGGAGGGGGAGTGCCTATGCGGCATCCCCAGGTGCCTCCTGCCTGGCCCGGGGGTAAGCGAGCCCAGCCCACCACGGCGGGCTCCACCATCGTCCTCCCCACACCCTGGGCTACCTGCGCCCCCTGCCCCATGGCAGGAGGGAGGAGGGAGCTGGCTGGCGGCCTCCCCAGATGGACAGCCGCCCGCGACCTAGTCTAGAGCTCGTTGTATTGTTTTTACAACAGGATTGGCTGCTAATTAAAAATAAAACAGAGCCTGTCTGTGCTCAGAATACCACCGGGAGGAAGGGTTTCTGAGTCCCTCCAGTCTTTTTCTGAGCTGAAACAGCAGGGGGGAATAATCCCCTCTAGTGCTGGGGTGTCGAAGTCATTTGTTATGAGGGCCAGATCTGACATAAATGAGACCTTGTTGGGCCGGGCCATGTGTGTCATAAAATGTAATGCCAGGTAGCGGAGAGATAAACTTTATAAAGGACACAAAGGTTTTTTTTAACTTAAAATAAAAACATGCTTAAAACATTAGCACTCTTGCAATATTTTGTTTATCTGACAGTGTCTGATAACTGACACCTCTTGCTCTGAATTACTGCATCAAAATGTCTGTGCTGTTGCAATCTTGAGTATGCTGTTCAGGTGTGTATCTGTAAGCTGCAAACCTACAATGACGCAGCAGCAGCAGAACTGGAAGAAGAAGCAGAAGACAGCCAGTTCCACTGCGGGCCTGATAGAAGCCCTCCGGGGGCCACATGTTTGACACCCCTGCTCTAGTGCTAGAACAAAGTTTGAGTCCAGTGGAGCACCTTTAAGACCAACAAAGTTTTATTCCAGGTATGAGCTTTCGTGTGCAAGGCACACTTCCTTAGGAAGCTCACACCTCGAATAAAACTTTGTTGGCCTTAAAGGCGCCACTGGCCTCAAACTTTGCTCTACTGCTTCAGACCCACACAGCTGCTCACCTGGATTCCTCTAGCACTGTTTCAGTGTATAGGATGCCTGGGGGGGGGGAGGCAGGACCCCTTCCTCTGGCCCCCGCAGCAGCATTCTCAGCCCAGTGCCATTCCCTACAGCTGCTGTGTGGTCACAGGTAACCCGAGATGGGCGTAGATAACCAAAAAGCATTTTCCCCAAAAACTATATTTTTAATATTTTTAAAAGGTAAAGGTTCCCTTGCTCAAAAGCCAGTCGAATCCAACTCTAGGGTTGCGGTGCTCATCTCCGTTTCCAAGCCGAAGAGCCAGTGCTGTCCGAAGACGTTTCCGTGGTCATGTGGCCGGCATGACTAAACACCAAGGCGCATGGAACGCTATTACCTTCCCACCGAAGTGGCCCCTATTTATCTACTTGCAATTTCTTGCTTTCGAACTGCTAGGTTGGCAGGAGCTGGAACTAGAGACGGGAGCTCACCCCGTCATGCGGCACACTCGGGTCTTGAACTGCTGAACTACTGACCTTCCACAGCCTGCAGTTCAGTGTCTTAACCACTTGAGCCACCGCAGCTCCTAAAAGCAAACAACTATGTTTGGCTCTAAGGAATGTCTTCTTTCAGTGCATCACATTTTCCCAGCACTCAGTATGCAGTATCTTGCAATATAACTTAGCCTTTCCTCTCTCTTCCCCCCCCAACAAGCAGCTTGATCTTAGACAAAGAAACAGAGGTGCCAATAAAGTTCTCATTTAATCTCTTTAATTTTACAGAACTTGTTGCCATTTTAATTTGTGCATGTGTGTGTATGCTTGTGCACGTGTGTGTGTGTGCGTGTGCACCTGGAAGTCATGGTGACCGCTGGTGAGTGGTGACTGACCCTTACTGGGGGCCTGGAGGGTATTCAGCGAGGTGGCTGAATAAAGCCTGCCCCCGTTGCCTCCCGACTGCTGGTATCCCAAGGAAGTCTGTCATCGAAGCCCTTGCCAGGCTCAGCCCTGCTTAGCTTCCGAGATCTGACGAGATCGGGCTCCCCTGGGCTATCCAGGTCAGGGCCAGAACTTGTTGCCATGAAAAGCATTTTGACATCTTCACTTAGAAGGCCTTTTAATCCTTAATTTAGGCATTCCAAGTAGATTGAGAGTAGGGTTACCAATGCTGGATTGGGAAATCCCTGCAGATTTTGAGGGGGTGTGGAGCCTGGGAAAGACTAGCTTTGGGGAAGGGAGGGACCTCACCTCAGTGGGGTCTAATGTTATAGAGCCCGCTCTCCGAAGCTCCCCGTTTCCCCCAGGGGTAGGGTTGCCAAGTTGAAAAAAGTACTTACCGGGGGACTCCCGGTCCACGGCTGGAGCGTGCGCGTGCCACACGCACGTCACCAGGAAGTGACGTTATGACGCTGGGCATGCTAGGGGCGGGGCCACGACCATCTGAGGGAAAACAATAGAGTTTTCCCTCGGATGACCGTGGCCCCGCCCCCAGCATGCCCGGCGTCATAACATCACTTCCTGGTGACACGCACGCTGGGGTGGGGTTCCCCCTGGGGCCCGATCCACCGGCGGCGGGGAACGGGCCTCTGGGGCAGGGATTTCCCCGCCCCCCGGGGGGACTTGGGAAGCCTATCCAGGGGGAACTGATTTCTGGAGATCAGTTGGAATTCTGGGAGCTCTCCAGGCCACACCAGGAGGTTGGCAAGCCTAGCAGAGGTAGAGGCCGAGTTGGGTTGTGTACAATTTGCCCTTTTGATACTGCAAATGAAAGCCGGGGTAGAAAAGAGAGACCTTGCGCCTCCCCAACTCAAGGCATGGAGTCCTCACACTGCAGGGCGAGCCCCTCTGGGCACCAGTCGGACCCTGAACGGCTTGCAGTGCACGATGGCTCCAGACTGTCCCCTGAGGTCGGGGAGGCATCCACTCCGCGGGGGCGACATCTTGAAATCCCTCAAGATGTGCGCGAGGAAGAGGAACAACTCCATGCGAGCCAAGGCTTCTCCCAGGCAGCCCCGCGCCCCACAGCTGAAGGGAACCAGATGGCGCTGGGCCTCATGAGAAAAGGCACTGCTCTCCAGGAACCTCTCTAGGCAGGGGAGGGGGAGGGGGAGGGGGAGACAAAGACAGGTCATGTCAGAAGAGGAGTTAGAAGCAGGGCTGTAGCCAGCAGGGGGCGCACCGTTCCCCTTTTGCATTTGCTGTGCCCCCACCCCTGATCCCCCACCTCACCCCAATCTTCCCTTCCCTTTCAGGTATATGTTTAAGCCGCTCTTTCTGCTTTCGGGTGGGCCAATCGCTAACTGGGAGGGAGGGAGGGAGTGGCGAGGAGAGGAGGAAGGGCTAGGATGGGCCTAGCCATGGGCGTTTGCTGGGGAAGCGTCCCGTGCCACTCTGCCTGTTCCTGCTGTTGGCCACCAGGCCCCGCCTGGCCAGACAGAGCTCAGCTCTGGGGCCGGGGCCAGCCGGGCTACTGCTCACCTGTGCCACGCCTTCAGTCACCAGGGACATGGAATGTAAGAGCCCATGGACAACCCTCCCTGCCAAGGGTGCTGTCGGGTGGGCTGCCAAAAGCCGGGGGTCCTCTGCCTTCCGTGGGAGCCACGATCCTGGGCAGGGGCCTCCCCCGAAGAGGAAGGCTTTCCCTTTCCTCCCTGCCCCAAGCATGCTGCAATTTGTGGCCGCGTCTCCTGCCCTTCCCCACCCAACGATCCTAGTAGTCCAGCTTCTTCTGGTAATTAGCAAATTCATTTAGATTTAATTAATGGGAACTCTACAGATTATTAATCGACATGTCACTTCCTTCTGCATTTCAGTTCTGGCTCTTGGTTGACCTTTTGCTCTGAGTTTTGATAACATTTGGCTCTTTATTCATAAATATCGCAGACCCCTGAGACAGATACTTGGTCTGACCGTGGATGGCGGGTTTTACATTTTGAGCATGACAAAGATGCCCAGTTTCCCATCTGCCACCGATTCTGGCCCCAGTCAACACAAACGCACCCACACGGTGTAGCAATACCTGGTCTGAACTCCTGAGGGCGATCCCATTTGCTTTCATCGTGGTGGGCCCCATAGAGATTGGGGATGATGGTCGTGCCCTTTGGGATGTGGAAGCCAGAAAGGCTGGGGGAGGAGACGGGAAAGAGAAAGAGAGAGGCGGGATTAATAGCCTACCATCTTGGAGTCTTGGGATTTGGGGCCTGCAGATTTCTCTCCCCCCCCCTCCCCGTGCTCAAGTTCCTAACTAGGGAGGGGCCAGTGGGTGTACAGACCCACCGACAGCAATGATTCGCTTCACCTAGGAATGTTTTAAAAACAGAACTTTTAAAACTTTGTGGCATGGCAAATTCCATTTGGGAAAAAAAGAGATCTTGTTTCTGTGGGGGATGCAGAGTCTGCATCAGTGGTGGGTTGGTGCCCCTCCTAAATCAGGGTGATACGCCCAGCATTGGCCCTTGGCTCAGGGTGCCTTTGTCCCAGAGATCATTATAATCTTTCTGATGCTTCAAGCAGTGGTCTTCAACCAACCGGCCAGGGGCCCCCACCGGCTGTGTCATGGTTTGGGGCCTGTCTAAATTCCGTGCACGGGAGCTCAGCTCCTCTGACTCCCCCTCCTGGCAGCAGCCAGAAATGCCCCCTGAAATTCTGACCTTAGGGGACCGAGGACTGCAAGTATCATGGAGGGGGACGGACCACTCTGATGGTACACAACTTCCTGTCACGTGCTTGCCCCTCCGTAGGCCCTACGTTAGGTCCCAAGCCTGAAAAATTTGAAGGCTACTGACTGAAAGAATCCTGATTTTTTTTAAAAAATATCCTGCCAGTAGATATCATGAGTGAGCTTAGCAGGTTGCTTTAAAGGGGGTCATTTATGGGATGGATTGTTTGGTTTAACAGATGAGTTCATGATAAGCAGGGCTATTTTTGGGCAGGAACGCACAGGAATGGAGTTCTGGCTGGCTCCCAAGTTGGCCACGCCCAGCAGGAACGCATTAGCATAATAGGCCACACCCAACAGCAGAAACTCATTCGGATTGGCTACATTAGGGGTGTGTGGCCTAACATGCAAAGGAGTTCCTGCTACAAACAAAGTAAACAGAATAAGAAGCAAAAGGTGGGTGTGGCTGGATAACCACACTTCTGGTAACATGGGGGTGCGGCCTAATGTGCTAATGAGCTGTGCTGTCAGGGGTGTGGCCTATTATGCTAATGAGTTCCTGCTGGGCTTTTTCTACAAAAAGAGCCCTGATGATAAGCCAGCAAATATTTCTGAATTTAATAAACTGTTCTTACACCTCACGATAACAATGTATTGACAGTTTAAAAGGCACACAGATACTTGAGGAGCTCTAGAAAAACCTGTTAGCTGGTGATGAGGAAAACGCTGACTTTCCACTTAAATCTAAGTTAGGGGTCCCCAACGTGCTGCCCATGGGCAATAGGGTGCCGGCCAAGACCTTTCCTGGAGCCCACCAATAGTCCTTAGAAAGTGGGCGGGGCCAGCTGGGGGTTTTATACCCAGCTGGGCTTCTGATTGGCCGCTGGAGAGGTGATGGGCTGTGCAAATATTTTAAAAGTTGCTTCGGCGGCGGCTGCCCCCACAGCATAAGGATCTACCCTGTGTTACTGTGTGCGATGACAAGAAAATATTTTTCAACACTCTGTTCGTTTTAAAAGGCATCCCGCTAAACAGAGCTTCTGTCTGAGTCCCTGAGGAAATACTATTAGAGTTCTGCATTACCTCACTCCCTGACATTTCTTATTTGGCGCCACCTCCTGCAGCAGCCATTTTGTAGATGGGCCCATCCAGGCCCGTAGATAACATGGGGCCCACGGGGCCTGGCCCCCTAATGTTTCTTCCAGGGCCCCGAACTTGAGCCTCGACTTCTCCTCCCCCTGAGCTCCACAATAGCTACGTGCCTGTCGGTGAAACAGGCTGCATAGATTGGAGGACCAATCTCGCAAGACTCGAAAAGGCTGGGGACCCCCCTGGCCCAAGTGATACAGTTCAGAAAAAGCAGGCTTTGCCCCTGACCTGGATAGGCCAGGCAAGCCCCATCTTTTCAGATCTTGGAAGCTTAAGCAGGGTCTCCTCTGTACTTGGATGGGAGACCTCCTTGGAATACCAGCAGTCGGGAGGACAGGGGCAGGCTTTATTCAGCCACCTCTCTGAATATCCTCCAGGATCCCAGTAGGGGTCAGTCACCAGAGGTTGCCATGACTTCCAGGTGCATTCTCTCTCTCTCTCACACACACACACACAGACACACACACAAAAAATACCACCACCACCCCTCCAAAAGCAGGCTTTCAGATGGAATGAGAAGGAGAGTGAGGAAACCTGGTACCTGGTATCTCGAGTGGCCGCATGGGGCAGAGCGAGAGGTGCCGAAGGACGCAGGCGCAAGGACTCTGTGATGGCGGCACTCAGGTAGGGCAAATGCTCCCGGTCACTGTAGGTAGGGTCACGATCGAGACCTATGACAGTCATTATCTCATGGTGGATTTGTTCCTGAATCTGTAGGGAGGGAGCAGGGCACAGGTTGGGGACAGAAAGGGGCTAGAACTCTCAAGATGTGTGAACGTTCTTGAAACAAACCCACCGCTCCTACACTAGCCACCACAAAAGCAACGTCTTCTGGTCCCAGCCCTGTATGTTAGACAAGAACGACAAGAAAAGATATGTTCCAATTTGACCCTTCTTGTTTCAGTTTGTCAGTTGTCACACACAGACAACTTGTAAGAAATAAACGTTTTGAGTCTGGTAGCACCTTCGAGGCCAACAAACTTTCCCGGGGTGTGAACTTCTGTGAGACAGAACTCACTTCGTTACATACAAATGGGAATGAAGATCCACCAGCCCTTATATCCAAGCCAGATATTTTTTGGGGAATCTCCTTCGGCTTAAAGGCCACAAGGTGCCGGGCCTACCTCGGGACGGTGTATAGGAATGCCACGACCCATGTGAGCAAAGCAGCAGTGGTCTCTGTTCCTCCGATAAACATGTCCACGATGGCCATGTGGACATGCTCTGGAAAGAAGCCCAGATCTTTCCGCTTGTCTGCAGCATGCTCAGACAGGAACTGCATCATGTGGTCCACCATGAACCGTGTTTCCGTGAGATGCCCGGACTCCTGTGAAGGAAAAGGTGGGTGGCACAACAGACAGAGTGGATCAGTGCTGAAGCCGGACAAGAGGTTTCAACTTGCTGTCCTGCGAATGAACCCCCAAGCCTGCTTCTCAGTTAGGGTTGTCAAACCCCCAGACCAGGCGGAGGATCCCCTGAGTTTTCAGGCTTTTGCCTGCCGCCGGCCACCCAGCTGGTGGGGGAAGCCCCACCCTCAAACAGGGATGTTGTGTGTCTCCGTCCCCAACATGTTGATGTCACCCAGAAGTGACATCATCATGTCAGGGCAGCCACGCTGCACTTCAGGGGGCGGAGTTCCCCCCGGGGCCCGATTCCGTGGCGGCGGGAATCGGGCCTCCGAAGCGGGGGTTTACCCGCCCCCCACTTGGCAGCCCTAGTGGAGCCTGAGGGGGGCGAGGTTTGGGGCGGGGCTTCAATGGGGTATAATGCCATAGAGTCCACCTCCCAAAGTGTCCATTTTCTCCAGCAGGACTGATCTCTGAAGTCTGCAGATCAGTTGTAATTCTGGGAGAACTCAGAACCATAGCTCCAAGCCAGCAGTGTAGGGCTACTCAGCTCAGTGGGGCTGACTGTGGGTATTTGCTCTCCCAAGGCATCATCCCCTAAACTGGAAGCTGTGCAGGAAGAGACAGGTGGGGGAGGTGAACCAACGGCCATGGCTGAAGAGAGGTCTCCGCCAGAGGGCCCCTGAGGCTCAGGCAGAGCTGCTGGGGTTGGGCTCCACTGGCTCCGGGCCACCAGTGGCCTTCTAAGGCAGCGCCCCAACGGGAAGTTTCCCTGTGAGTTAAATGGTTAGTCCACCCCCCTGAAACAAGGATCCTTGGATTCCCATTTCAGTGCAATCTGGGCCCCGATGTGGTTAGGGATGCCAGCCTCCAGGTGGGGCCTGGGGATCCCCTGGAATTACCACTCATCGCCAGACTACAGAGATCAGTTCCCCTGGAGAAAACAAATGCTTTGGAGGGTGGACTCTGTGGCATTGTACCCCACTGAGGTCCCTGTCCTCCCCAGGCTCCATCCCCAAATCTCCAGGAGTTTCCCAACCTGGAGCTGGCAACCAGCTCTGGATTGGGAAATACCTGGAGATTTTGGAGGTGGAGCCTGAGTAGGGCGGGTAAATCTTTCCTGGAAACAAACCTGTTATAGAATTGAGCTTACTTCTGAGTAGACCTGCTTAGGCTGGTTCCCAATGGCCCCTGCCACACGGCAGGGGAAAAGCCCTTTAAAGCGCGGCTTTTAAAAGCCGCGCCAACGTTGATACGGCTCAGCGGGATCCCACGGATCCCCCGGCCGAGCCGCCTTTTCTCCCCGGCGCGATCAAACGCCGGAGAGAAAAGACGGCTCTAACCGGGAGCCGGCCGATCTGCGCATGTCGGAGCATGCGCAGTTCGGCTCCGGCCCGGGGTTGAGCCGGCGCAAGGGAGCGCCGGCGATCAGACGCCCGGGAAGAAGCGCCTCATCCGTTTGAACCACCGAGGTAGGTGGTTCAGTTTGAGGCGGTTCTTCCCGGGTTTGGGCCAGTTTGGAGGCGGAAGCAGAACGCTTCCCAGATGTTGTGGTGTGATCGCGCTGCTTTGATCCGCCTCCAAACTGTCCCGTTCCCGGGCCAAATCGCCTCGTGTGAACGGGGCCATTGTGAAACGAATGTTCACATTGTGCATTATTCGTTAGCGTGTGAGTGATGACAGAAGGAAATTCCTTACAGAACTACAGAAATACTTCAGTAAATGTTTTTGCAACTTATCTTTATTGACTCTTCGTTATTTTTATCACAGATGTTGTTTTTGGAGTTCCACTATCTGGAGGTTGGCAAACCTAGATGCGGCAATTCCATAAAATTTGGTCATACCGCAACCACATTCTTAGCAGATCTGTCACAGGACTTTGCCGCCATTTTGTCTGCTCTGACACAGATTTTCACACACACACACACACCCGGGAAGGACCAAGTGTCTCTCGAACAGCACCTTGACTCTTGTTGGTAATCAATAAGGTTATTTAGCAGCACTGGTCAAAACTGACTATCGTTCAGAGAACCCAGGAGTCCTGGTTTGCAGAGCTCCCTCTAGGAAGAGACAGTTCTTCCCTTCCCAGCCTCCTGATCCATTTGGTTCACTTCTCACCTCGTGTTTCTTCATGAGGTCCTGGACGAAGACATCGCGCTTGGCAACACAGGAAAGCAATTTCCGTAAAGCAGTGTTGGGGAAGACCTACAGTGGCAGGACTCAGAATGTAACCGGTTTCAAACTAAACACCCAAGGAGTTTCCCCTTTACAAATCTGGGTGACTCCCTATCCCCTTCCCTGAACTCTTCAGTTGAGCCTCCCAGCCAGGTATGTTTATCCTCTTGGTCACCTCTCCTGCACCACAAGTCAACAGTCAATGGTGGGCATCTGCGTAGGGATGCCAACCTCCAGGCAGGGCCTGGAGATCACCAGGAATTACAGTTTCTCTCCAGGTGACAGACATCACTGAACCCCTGTATAAATCGATAGTGCAACCTCATTTGGAGTATTGTGTGCAGTTCTGGTCACCACACCTCAAAAAGGCTATTATAGCATTGGGGAAAGTGCAGAAAAGGGCAACTAGAATGATAAAAGTGTTGGAACACTTTATTTTATTTATTTATTTATTTAATTTTATTTATACCCCGCCCTCCCCGCACGCAGGCTCAGGGCGGCTTACAGTATGAAGAAAGGTTAAAGCACTCCGGGCACTTTAGCTTTTTGGCCACTGTGTGGCAGAGTGTTGGACTGGATGGGCCACTGGCCTTGTCCAACATTGGCTTCTCTTATGTTCTTATAACCTGGGAGAAAATGACTGCTTTGGAGGGTGGTCCTCACAGCACTGGACCCCACTGAATTCCCTCCCCTCTCCGAACTCCACTTCCAAATCTTCAGCAATTTCCCATCCCAGAGCAGGCAATCAAACGCAAGCGCATGAACATTCCGTGACATCACAGCCACTCCTGTGCCTGCCAATTTTTGAAAATCCCAAGGACAATCTGGGCCTATCCACATGTCCTGGAAGGTCCCACTACTCTCGGGTTGCCAGGTCCCCCCCCCAGCCACCAGGGGGAGAGGGCAGTGTTCCCTCTAAGCTGAGTCAGTGCGAGCTAGCTCACAGGGTTTTTTTAGCCTCCGGCTCGCACATTTTTGTCTTAGCTCCGGAAGGAGGGCTCCAGAGCAAACTAACTCATGCGGTAGCCAAATCACTCCGTCACAACTTGAATGCCAGTAGCTCACAAAGTAGAATTTTTGCTCTCAAGACTCTGCAGCTTAGAGGGAGCATGAGGGGGTGGGAATGTGGGGATAGAGTTGCCAGATCCAGGTTGGGAAACTCCACAAGATTTGGGGATGGAGCCTGGGGAGGACAGGGACCTCAGAGTCCACCCTCCAAAGCATCCATTTTCTCCAAGGAACTGATCTCTGTCGCCTGGAGAAGACCTGTAATTCCAGGGAATCCCCAGGTCCCACCTGGAGGCTGGCATCCCTTACTTGACTAGTCTTTGCAAATACAGGGGAACCAGGGCAGGTTTTTGGTCTTCTTTCTTCTTCTT
>NW_015163639.1:90314-135990 GCF_001447785.1 Gekko japonicus | reverse complement strand
GCCTGCTGAGTCACCTCAAGATGTGTTCTATTTCTGCATTTTACAGATGAACGATATGTTGAAACAAATAGCAGAGGAGATGTGCAGGGAGGGAGGCTGAGAAGCACAGAGCTTGGCAAAGTGAGTCGGCTGAGCTGTACGCAAATGAAAGTATCGTGCTCTGATTGAGCTAGCTCAGCTCTTGGACAGTTGGGCTGTCACGAAGCTTCCTTTAACCAGATTTAAAACAAACAAACAAACAAAAAACCAGAGGAGATTAAACTGACCCAAAGCAAAGTCAGTCAAGGTCTCAAACCAGCACCTCTCCTTACCCGAAGGATGGGCAGAAAATCGAGAACCTGTACGGAAATGGCACCCCATTTGTCTACCAGCTCAATGGTATAGTCATGAATTTCTTTAACGACAGATTCGTCCTGCAGCAGAAGAAAGAGAAGAGTCCAGCTGGGAAAGATGGAGTCCCTGTTTGGGAGACAGCGGGGGCATCCCAGAACAGTGCAAGAGACATAACAGGAAGAAGAAGAAGGAAAAACAAGAAAAAAGGAGGAGGAGGAGAAAAGAAAAGGAGGAGGAGGAGATTGGATTTATGCCCTGCCCTTCACTCGGAGTCTCAGAGCGGCTTACAATCTCCTTCCCTTCCTCTCCCCACAACAGACACCCTGTGAGGTAGGTGGGGCTGAGAGAGCTCTGACAGAAACTGCTCGTGAGAGAACAGCTCTGAGAGAACAGGGACTGACCCAAGGTCACCCAGCTGGCTTCATGTGGGGGAGTGGGGACTCGAACCCGGTTCTCCAGATTAGACTTCACCGCTCTTTAACCACTACACCAAACTGGAAAAGGTGGACTGGGAGATTGCTTGGGAGAAAGCGGAGAGAGAGAGAGAGAAATTATGCATCGTTCTTTGCCAGATTTTCCCCGTGACTCACCAAAGGTCCAAACATCACGGTAGAGATGACCCAGCAGGTGTGCAAGGAAAAATCATGGGCCACATCCACGGATTGCCCCCCATAACCACGGAAAACCTGAGGAGAACCGGAAGACAGGCAAGTGGGGTGTGAGGACACCACCAGAACTCTGTGCAGGAGGCTACTGACGTCCTTGGCTGGGTGCTCCTGGAAAGATTGCCTGCCATTTTGTGTGTTTTTTAAAAAGTGGATTTCTAGTCCCTCTACCCTAGGCTGAGGATCCTGTGAGGTAATGCTGAATATCAGCCCCCTGGAATCCAAATTCTGCCAGCCTCCAGGTGGTAGAATGAGTACTATCTATAATCCATTGGCATTTTTTGAGAAGGATAAGGACTGAATATTGGCTACTTAACCTCCAGGTGGTGGCTGGAGACCTCCTCGGATTACAACTGATCTCCCAGCGACCGAGATCAGTTCCCCTGGAGGAAACGGCCACTCTGGAAGGTGGACTCTGTGGCATTCCGCCCCATTGAAGCCCCTCCCCAAACCCCGCCCTCCTCAGGCTCCGCCCCCAAAGTCTGTGGGTATTTCCCGACTCAGAGCTGGCAACCCTGTTCTGCACCCAGCTGAGATCTGGACCAATGTTCCCTCTAAGCTGTGGTCTTGTGAGCAAAAATTCTGCTTCGTGAGCTGCTGGCATTAACGTTGTGAGCGAGCGATTTGGCTACTGCATAAATTAGTTTGCTCTGGAGCCATCCTTCCTGAGCTAAGACAGAAATCTGTGAGCTAGAGGCTAAAAAACTGTGAGCTAGCTCACACTAACTCAGCTTAGAGGGAACACTGATCTGGACCCTGTGAAAGTTATGCATATGGAGCAGAGGTCCATCGGGGCTATTAGCCACAAGGTATAGATAGGGATGCTCTGTCTTCTTGGTGCTTGGGGGGGTCAACAGTGTGAGGGCTTCTAATGTCCTGGCCCCACTGGTGGACCTCCTGATGGCACCTGGTATTTTTGGCCACTGTGTGACAGAGTGTTAGACTGGATGGGCCATTGGCCTGATCCAACATTGGTGTCTCTTATGTTCTTATGTTATGCATATTAAACCAACATAGGCCATCTGCTGGGCGGTACTAGGAAGCAGGCATTTTTTATGGTGGTCCCCCCGCCCCGAAATTCCATCCTGGAGGAGATTTGTGAGAGTCATATTTTGTAATGATTGGGGGGGATGGGGAGAGGTCTAGGCCACTTTCTCCAGTGGCGTGGCTACATCACCTCAGATGTGCACCACAAGTGACATCATTATGTCACCGGTGATGTAGGATGCTCTGGTATTTGGGCCAGAACTCTACAGTAGAAGCTATTTCTACCACAGAGTTTATGCCCAAATACCCAGAGCGTCCTCACATCGCTAGCCATGTGATCATGCCACATCCAGTGCACGCCACGAGTGATGTTGCTGCGTTGCCAGCAGGGGGCAGGCCCAGGACGTGGGGGGGGGTCCCCTGCCCCCAGTGGAGGGCTGGCAGCCCTATTTTTTATGGCCAGTGTAAAGAGAAAGGCAATCTTGCAGGTGCATGAGGAGCTCAGTGCAATCCAAAGCGGAGATACACCCTTCTAAACCCTTTGATTTAGGGTCGAACTACATGTTACACATCACGCAAGTTTGCTGTGGGCAATCACGGCCATACCACAGCCATCCCTGTGGGCAACTCCTGCGCACAAGTCCAGCAGGGGCCCAATTCAGATCAGTACTGTGACGCAGGGGATGGAGGAACTCCTGCCTCCCCACCCCAACACTGTTTTAAGAAGAAGAAGAGATTGCATTAATACCCCGCCCTTCACTTGGAGTCTCAGAGTGGTTTACAAACTCCTTGCTCTTCCCCTCCTCACAACAGACACCCTGTGAGGTAGGTGGGGCTGAGAGAGCTCTCTCGAGAACTGCCCTTGAGAGAACAGCTCTGAAAGAAAAGAAGAAGAAGAAGAAGAAGAAGAAGAAGAAGAAGAAGAAGAAGAAGAAGAAGAAGAAGAAGAGGAGATTGGATTTATACCCCACCCTTCACTTGGAGTCTCAGAGCGGCTTACAAACTCCTTTCCCTTCACCTCCCCACAACAGGCACCCTGTGAGGTGGGTGGGGCTGAGAGAGCTCTCTCGAGAACTGCCCTTGAGAGAACAGCTCTGAAAGAACTTATGAAGAAGAAGAAGAAGAAGAAGAAGAAGAAGAAGAAGAAGAAGAAGAAGAAGAAGAAGAAGAAGAAGAAGAAGAAGAAGAAGAAGAAGAAGAGATTGGATGTATACCCTGCCCTTCACTTGCCGTCTCAGAGCGGCTTACAAACTCCTTTCCCTTCCCCTCCCCACAACAGGCACCCTGTGAGGTGGGTGGGGCTGAGAGAACTCTGACAGAAACTGCTCTTTTTCAAGGACAGC
Organism: Gekko japonicus; assembly: GCF_001447785.1. Classification (NCBI taxonomy): domain Eukaryota; kingdom Metazoa; phylum Chordata; class Lepidosauria; order Squamata; family Gekkonidae; genus Gekko; species Gekko japonicus. The sequence continues at coordinate 132,662 of NW_015163639.1, read as the reverse complement.
TGTGCCAGAGCTTGTGACTGACCCAAGGTCACATCAGCAGGTGCAAGTGGAGGAGTGGGGAATCAAACCCGGTTCTCCCAGATTAGTGTCCGCGCACTTAACCACTACACCAAACTGGCTGACTCAAGGTCACACCGCAGCTGCATGTGGAGAAGTGTGAAATCAAACCTGGTTCTCCCAGATTAGAGACCACGCTGCTAACCACTACACCAAACTGGCTCTCTTTCAGGAGCTGAAACAACACAAGAACTGTGTGGGAAGGGTGTTATTCGCCCTGTTGGGAGGCTTCTGTGATCTTTCCCTGGCTGTTTCAGCTCACGAAACTGATACAAGGAGGAAGGCAGAAGCCTACAGAAGAGTATATGCTTAGGTCTGCACTTTCAGTGTATCAAGGCTCAACAGATTTACGCTCAGAAGATGCCTCAGTCTTGGGGGCATGAGCCAGGCCTTGGAGAACTGATTCTTGTGCATTCCTGAGAGCTCCTCTTGTTCTCTTCCCAACAGGCCTGGCCAACAGAGTGTGTGGCCAGGAGTATTTCCCAGAAACCTTTGCAACACATACAAGTTCTATGGGGGATGAGAGGCTGTTCCTTGATGGGAAAGGAGTCCTCACGATCAAAAAAAATCAGGAAACCAACTATAAAAGCGACAGAAAAACAGCAAAATCAATTAGATTGTTAAAATGTTTAAAAAAACGGAGTGCAGCTGAGAGAAAACAGTATCCCACTCAGCCCAACAAGCAGCTCAGGATGTGTCACAGACCACCCCGGCTCAGCATGGGACAGTGAGGCCTCCTAGGAGGAGGAGAACCTGCCTGCGAGTCCGTCCATGAAAGACCTTTCTAGCGAGGGGGGGGGGTCCCTCAGGGTCTTCCTGAGGGGACCCTTTGCAGGAACCATCACCAGCCTCTCAGCCAGTACAGCCCTGAGGTCAGGAGGCCCCAGCATGGACTGCCTGGCCCGCCATGGTCTCCCCCAGCACTCCAGGAGCAGAGAGTGCCAAGAGTCAGGATTGAGGCCCAGTTCAGGCGGTCCAAGGCCTCCCTTCCACTGCTGAGAAAGTAGTTGGCGGTCCAAGGCCTCCCTTCCACTGCTGAGAAAGTACCTGAAGAGACTAACAGGACCTGACAGGAAACTGTGTCCCACTACTCCTCATAAGTAGAGGAGCTGACTCAGCTGGTAGAGGAGCCTAACGTGAGGAGGAGGAGAAGAGGAGGAGGAGGAGGAGGAAGAGGAGATTGGATTTATACCCTGCCCTTCACTGCCCGAATGAGTCTCAGAGCGGCTTACCATCCCTTTCCCTTCCCTCCCCACAGCAGACACCCTGAGAGGGGAGGGGAGGAGATGTGGCTCAGTGGTGGAGCATTTGGTTTGGTGTGGCCAGTTTGGTGGTGGTGGTTAAGTGCACAGACTCTAATCTGGGAGAACCGGGTAGTTCTGATAAGAGCTGTTCTTGAAAAAAGAGCAGTTCCTGTCAAGAGCTCTCTCAGCCCCCACCTACCTCACAGGGTGTCTGTTGTGGGGAGGGGAAGGGAAAGGAGTTTGTAAGCTGCTCTGAGACACCTTTGGGTAGTGAAGGGCGGGGTATAAATCCAATCTCTTCTTCTTCTGCATTTGTTTTGCACGCAGAAGGTCCCAAGTTCAATCCCCAGAGTCTCCAGTGAAAAGGACCAGGCAGTAGGTGAAGTGAAAGACCTCAGTCTGAGACCCTGGAGAGCCACTGTCAGTCTGAGTAGATAGTATTGACTTTGGCTGACCAAGGGACCCGGCATCACCTGACTGTGCATAGAAATCTACAGGGAGGCTGGAGCCAGTGTGGGATCGACCTGTCTGCAGTCTTGCTGACTAGCTCAACAGATGCCTGGCCAGCTTGTCGCTCAGTCCTGGAACCTGGCTGCTTGAACTGTCCCTGGAATATGTCCCCTGACCCCAGACTTTGGACTGCTTTTTCCACTTCAGCTTTGAATTACCTTCACCTGACCCTGGACTTTGACTTTCAGCGGTGACCCACGAACCACTGCTGTGAGATCCTGATATTACTACCGGGGCTTTCCTTATGCGTGCGTTTGCATTTATTTATTTGTGGCTGCGGTCACATGGGCAGGAAAATGGGTGGGGGGAAGCATGGCTGTTTGCCCCGGGGCAAAATAATGCACGGTTGCGCGAGCAGACATCCCGTGGAGGTCCCGTGGTAGGGGGGAGGTGCCGATCACACCACAATCCTGCGGCGCGGCAAAGAAGTGGCGCACTGCAGCAAACGGGTGGGTTTTTTTCCTGTACACCGACATGTGCGCATGCCCCCTTGGGTGCTTGGTTTGTTCAAGATGTTGGCTGGGAAGAAGGAGAAGAGATTTCACAGGGGCACAACAAGCCGTCCCTTCCGAAGGCTCACCTGGCAGAGAAGCTGAGCTTGGCTGCTAACAGTCTGCTCCATGTCTCCTCGCAGGCAGCGCTGAAAGGCCATGTGAGTCAGTTTCCTTTGTAACCGCCAGGCCGGTGTGTAGTCGCCCAAGGACAGGTCCCTGCCTCCAAATGAAATAAGATTTGCTGCAAAGAAAACAAAGGAGAGAGATCAGAAAGCCCTATTTACCATCGAGTTTTGGCCCAAATACCAGACAGTCCCATGGCACAGGTGATGAAGTCACTTCCGGTGTGCACTGAAAACGATGTTGGCAGTGAAGTCGCAGCGATACTGGCATAGGCCCTTCCCTGCTGCTGGTAAGTCCTACCGCTGCCCAGCTAATTGGCAGCAGGGGTAGGGCTCGGGAGTGGGGGCTTACAACCCGCATGGTGGCCTAGCAACCAGAAGCCTCAGTTTAGTCATTTTAGCATCTAGGAAGAACTTAGGCAGTACCACTATTAAGAAAAAGCAGTGACACACCACGCCCTGAACAGATGTAACACTGGGGAATCCTTAACCCTGGTTAATGGAGCAAGAGAAGGCTGCCTTCCCTCCTCCAGCTTTAACCACAGTTAAGCTTACCTTAGAGCTATTCCAAGCCACAGAAGTGGAGTCCATCAAAACCTTAACAAGAACATGCCAACAACTATGGAAAGCAAAACAATGGCCCACAGACTGGAAGCCGTCATTCTACATTCCAATTTCGAAAAAAAGGAGACGTCAAAGACTGCAGCAGCTATCAGACCCTCACTATTTTCTCTCCATGTGACCACCATTTTAATATTATGATGATGTTTTAAATTGTCATGTTATCATATTAACTACTATATTTTGTATACATGATATGCTGTTACCCTCCCTGAGCCCGCTTCTGGGAAGGCCTTGTCTACTAGGATAGCTCTAGGAATCACCAGGAACTCTATGGTCAGAACTTCCTGTAAGTAGACGAGGCCCTGTTTTTCTTTTTGATTTTCGTCCTGGGACTCAACCCTCCCCACAATGGTCCTGCCAGTTGCCGGGCAGAGTCCAGCAACCCTGACGTTTTGGGCTGATCCTTTCCTGTTGCAAAGATTTGACCCAGGCATGACCAGAGGCATCAGGCGAAAGGCAACAGCTCTCAGCCTGTGTCATCTGTAGCCACACTAATAAAATTAACGCTATTTGGGGATGTTGCAACATCATTAAAGGATGTGCGTGTCTGGTATTCTTGCATTTATTCTGTAAGCTGCTTTGAGCCCCCCAAATGCAGGAAAAAAGCAGCGGAGAAAGGTTACAACCATGACACACAAAGGCGGCAGAACCTGCTAGAGCCGCTGTAGAAAAGAGCAAGAGTCCAGTAGCACCTAGAAGACTGGGAAGAAATGCATTTCTCCTTTGGAGGTATGAAATGAGCAAAACCTCCGCTCTGAATTCGGAAAGGTCCCCCCCCCCCTCTCTGGGCAGAGAACAAGCAGGGAGGATGCAGTCAGTCAATGGCTTTCCAGGCTCACCTCAGTCCACTTTCATACAAATGCTAATAGTTCTAGACAATGGAATGGTCAAGGCCCCCCCCCCAAAAGCAGGGATCAGAGATCTGGAGGAATTAAATACTAGAGAGACTGCAGGAAGGTATTTTCTGGAGGCTTCAAGAAAAGTTTCCTTTTTTGACCAAGCCTGACCTGGTTAGTGGGGTATGATAAAAACTCCTTGCAGCAAGGAGGAGGTCCCTTTTGTGCTGAGTCCATCAGAGCAGACAGAACTCTTAACTGAGGTCTGGAGGAGGAGGCCATTTAACCATGTACTGTCCTGAAGAGCTGGAGAAAACTTCAAAGTAATGTAAACTCTGTAGAGATCTGTAACTTCCTAAGCAAAGGGGCTAGTCTTATATTATAATATCTGATAGGGCATATAGAGAGGGCGAGGGACAGAGGATTTGCATTTTACTCATTTCTTTTGAATCCCTTGCTCTATCTGGTGCTGTGCTAAGGGTATGCGTGTGAACATTTTCCCTTTAATAAATACTTTATAACTTCTGGTGCTGGTGGTGGTTCTCTGTACCACATAGACCTCCAATGTCTTGGACACACTATTTTGAAAGGAGTGCCAGGGGGAAGGCAGTCAGTTGGCAAGCAGCTATTCCTCCAGGGGCTCACAAGGCAGTAAACTGTCCCTGCGGTGACCAAGTGCTGGGCAGCAGGAGACACAGAGACAAGGCTCCAGAACTTGAAAAGGAAACTGGGAGTCCTGACTCTCCTAGCGGGTCAGTTTGGTGTAGTGGTTAAGTGCGCTGATTCTAATCTGGGAGAACCGGGTTTGATTCCCCACTCCTACACTTGCACCTGCTGGTTGACCTTGGGTAAGCCGTAAGCAGTTTCTGTCAAGAGCTCTCTCAGCCCCACCTACCTCACAGGAAGGGGAAGGGAAAGGAGTTTGAAAGCCGCTCTGAGACTCCCTTGGGTAGTGAAGGGTGGGGTATAAATCCAATCTCTTCTTCTTCTTCTTACAAATATCAGGTGGTGGTGGTGAGTTACTCGAGAGAGAAAGAAAAGCCTCTCCAGGTGTTGAGAAAAACCTTGGAAGGCAGGGTGGAGCAGGGCCTGTAGGCCAGAGAGGCCCTGTTCGAACCAAAGACTAACACAATTTGTGGCAGGGTATGAACTTTTGTGAGTCACTGCTCACTTCTCCCTCAGAACAGATAATAATTAGTTAGAATGACCAATTCTCTGACCCGGTAGAAGGCAGCTTTTCAAAAGCCTGCAGATTTGACCTTACGTTCACTTTTCACCCAGCCAGCATCTTATCCAACAGACTTTCCAAATGCATCCCCACCCTCACTGATATTATGGCCATTTATATCATCCCCTTTTCAGTTGTTTACATATCTTACAAGGCCCGGCTTCTCGGGCATTCTGGGAACCCAAAGTGTCCTTCCCATCCCTCTTAGTCAATCTGGGTCACAGTGCCCTCCAGGGAGATATCCTGTGCAAACCCCATTCAGCGGAAAGAGAGCTGTACAAAAAAAGGGGGGGGGGGAGAAGATTACCAATAAAACTGTAAGGACGCCCTGCAAAGTCGGTCCATTTCCTCATCAGCGCCTCCCGGATTAGTTCTGAACTGTTCAGCACAACCACATCTAGCCAGGAAGAAAAAGAGAAGGTTGAAAAGAAATAGGGTATGTGTTTTTTAAGCTGCACAGGCCAACCCAATGCTTAGACATTCCAGTTGTCTCTGTGACTGGAATTGTTATAGGTTTTTGTTTGGAAAAGCATTCCGGCATGTGACAACGCCCACCCCCCCCCCCCCCGTCAAAAGTCATACAGCTCAAAACAGGATTATGGAAAGCAAGACAAGAGCCAAGTTGAGCCTGAGTGTCAAATGATGGAAACTAGGGTGGAAAATCCTTAACTTTAAAGATATGCTAATAGAATCATAGAATGTTAGAGTTGGAAGGGACCTTGCAGGTCATCTAATCCAACCCCCTGCACTCTGCAGAAGCGTAGCCGAAAGATGGCCCTACAACATACCTGAAAGATGGTCATCCAGCCTCCGCTTAAAAATGTCCAGCGAAGGAGCATCCACCACCTCCTGAGGCAGTCTGTTCCACTGCTCAACCACTCTTACAGTTAGGCAGTTTCTCCTGATATTTAGCCGGTATCAATTCCCTTGTAATTTCCACCTATTCGATCTAGTCTTGCAATCCGGAGCAAGAGAGAATAGATCCACTCCATCTTCTACATGACAGCCCTTCAAATACTTGAAGACTGCAATCATGTCCCCTCTAAGCCTTCTCTTTCCTGGGCTAAACATACCCAACTCTTTCAGCCTTTCCTTGTAAGGCTTGGATTCCAACCCTCTCACCATCCTGGTTGCCCTCTTCTGGACACGCTCGAGCTTGTCAACATCCTTCCTAAAATGGGGTGCCCAAAACTGGACACAGTCCTCCAGGTGAGGCCTGACCATAGCAGAATAGAGCGGAACTACCACCTCCTGTGATCTGGAATAGGGTCTGGAATGGCCAAAAGATCATGAGTGAATTTATTTTTCAGATTTATATTCCGCCCTCCCGTTGAATGGGCTCAGGGCGGATCATTGTACTAATGGATACCTCAGCAGCAATACGTTTGCCAGTTCTTTTCGTGGAGATTGGGGGGGGGGGGTGAGCCTGAGGAGGGTGGGGTTCGGGCAGCGGATGGACTTCCATGAGGTATAATGCCACAGAGTCCCACCTCCCAAGGCAGCCTTTTTCTCTAGTTGAGCTGATCCCCCTCGCCTGGAGATCAGTTGTAATAAGAGGAGATATCTGGCCACCACCTGGAAGCTATAGGAAATGAAAAAGGCTCACAACACGAGCAGCCAAGTTAAATGGGAAAATGCCATGAAATAGGCTCCCAATACAACCAAATACAAGCTGCTCTTTTTAATCGTATGTAAAATAAATATCTATATATCTAATAGCCAAGTTGCCCCCTCCATGTGGATATCTAAATCCGCACATCAGGGGCACTTGGGGGGCAGAGAGATTTTCCTGCACACTTGTGGCAGTCCCCAGGTGTGCAGAAAAATCTGAAAGGTTTTAAAAACTGTAAGGGGGATATTTAAATCCCCCCAAAAGAGTGTCCCCTGCGCATGCGCAGAGAATGCTCTGGGAACTCTGCAGCAGACCCAGCGGCTGGGAGGCGCTTAGGCCTCGCCGTCGGTGCCCAGGGGGAGATCAGCAGGCCCGGTGGCTGGGAAGTGTTCAGGCCTTGCTGCTGGTGCCGGGGGTGGGAAATCGGCAGGCCCGGCGGCTGGGAGGGGCTCAGGCCTCGCCCCCGGGGGCTGGGGGGGGGGAGGCTTACCTGCGGAGCTGCTTCTGCAGGCTGGGAGCCCTTAGGAATACTCCCCCCTGTGAGTATCACGGGTCCCGCTTCTTGTTTATTTCTAAATTCATCTACTATCTCAATTTGTGATTGTTACTGAGTCATAGCTTCCTATCACAAGTTTCCAACACCATCATTCCATACAATAGTCATAACAGTCTTTCATCCAACTTCTTCTTCAATGAACATGAGGAACTGAGGCAGCAGCCCCACCCAATACGCAAACAGTCCAAGGACGGCTTCTCAAAGCCTGGGATTACTTTCTTGGTTGAAGAAAGAAGGCAGCAGGCCTCCACAACAACTCACACAGTCCAGGAACGGCTTATCAAGGACTGGATTCTCTTTCTTGAGGAGTTCCCGGTACGTTTATCTTGTTTGGCATATCCACTTCTTCAGAGGCCAATCAGTCATGATTCACTGATAGTTAATTGACCATTGAGGTTTCCAAAGCCTGTCAAAGCCTGTCATGGCCAGGGTCCGACATACCTGAGGGGCCGCATTTCCCCATATATTCCCCAAAGAGCACTTTGGTCGGGGTCACAACACCGGCTGGTGACCCCGGGCCCTAAGGAGGCCAAGCTTGTGGCAACAAGGGCCAGGTCTTTTTCAGTGGCAGCTCCTACCTGGTGGAATGAGCTCCCGGAGGAGATCAGGGCCCTGCAGGACCTTGCGCAGTTCCGCAGGGCCTGAAAGACAGAGCTCTTCCGCCAGGCTTACGAGTAGGAGCCGCCACGGCCACTTCCACCACCGCTCCTCTAGAGAGAGAGACCGCCGGGGGGTTGGGCAACATCTTTCCATTACCCTAGCCTTTCCCTCTGCTACGCAAGATGTTCGGTGTTTTATATGTGTATCCGCTGAAATCGATTTTAATCTGTTTTAATTTTTGTATACTGTATGCACTTTGTGCTCTATGTGAGCCGCCCTGAGCCCATTGGCGGGGAGGGCGAGGTATAAATATAATAAAATAAATAAATAAATCGACAAAACAAATTTCTTATTCATAGGAGGGCACTGATCCTATTGTCTCTCTATGGGCTATTCTGAATCTGGCATTCGCTCCACATTTTTTCAACTGGGAGGAAAAGGTGCAGCTCAAAACCACATTCAAATACCCCGGGGCAACGCTGCACTGACTGCAAAGTCACCCCTGAACAGCCATGAATCTATGCAGAAGCAGAGGTCATTTCGGGGGGGATCGCAGTTCCCCCGGGTGACGTACGGGGGCGGGGCACATGACGAAGCCCCGCCCCCTGCTTCCGGCCGCCCCGCTTCCGGCCCTCATTCAGCCAGGAGGAGGCAGGAGAAGAGGGAGGGTAAGTTGCTTCCTCCCTGCCTCTCCCCACCCCTGCCTGCCTGGGGCCAGGGAGGGCCTTCGCGGGGCTTCCTTGCACTCCCGCCGGCCTTGCAGGTTCACCGCCGGGCCCCTCATGGGGCTCGGCAGTGGAGCTGCAAGGCCGGCGGCAGCGGCCGGGACCGTTGGGGGTGGGGGGTGTGGCCTTATGACACACGTCCGGTGATGTCAGGGGGTGTGGCCTTATGACACACCTCCGGTGATGTCAGGGGGTGTGGCATATGCTAATGAGTTATGCTAATGAGTTCCCTAGCTCTTTTTCTACGAAACGACCCCTGTAAGGTACCATAAAACCCGATGATCAAAGAAAATGAAAGCGGCATGCAATGCAGAGGGGAATTTCTCTTCCAACGTGGGAAACAACGGAGGGAAAAGTCCATGCAGAATCTCCCTTTGTTCTCTCTTTGGTGCTTGTAGAAGTCATCTCTGAGTCCTGCCTGATAAGGTTTCCTTCGGTTGGTAGAAGTCCTCTCTGAGAAGCGGTTCTTGCACTGTGTAAGTTGCTGTGGAGGCCTGCTGCCTTCTTTCTTCAACCAAGAAAGTAACTCCGGGCCTTGAGAAGCCGTCCTTGGACAGTTCCTCATGTTTGCTGAAGAATCACCGTGAAGTTAGATGAAAGACTGTTATGACCAATGTTCCCTCTAAGCTGAGTTAGTGTGAGTTGGCTCACAGTTTTTTAGCCTCCAGCTCACACATTTTTGTCATAGCACAGGAAGGATGACTTCAAGGCAAACTGACTTATGCAGTAACCAAATTGCCTGCTCACAACTTTACTGCCAGCAGCTCACAAAGTAGAATTTTTGGCTCACAAGACTCCACAACTTAGAGGGAACATTGGTTATGACTATTGTATGTTTGTTATGGAATTATGGAAACTTGTGATAAGAAGTTATGACGCAGTAACAATAGTGAACTAAGATAGCAGATGGATTTAGAAATAAATGTTAAGTTTTACATAACATACAGCTTATATTTGGCGATATCGGGAGCCTATTTCACGGCATTTTCCTGTTTAACTTGACCGTCTGGCTTGGCAACTTTAAAGTGGCAAAGAAGGCATTTGCCATGCTGGTGATCCTGAAACAGGGTTGCCAACTCCAGGCTGGGAAATTCATGGAGATTTGGGAGTGGAGCCTGGGGAGGGGAGGGGCCTCAGCAGGGTACAATGCCCATAGAGTCCACCCTCCAATGCAGCCATTTTCTCCAGGGGGACCGAGTTCTGTTGACTGGAGATCAGTGCCTAATTTGAAAAGGAGCTGAAAATATTGTCATGCCCCTTGTAGAAATCTGTGGTGAGGCCTGACTCGGAGTCCCACATGTAATTCTGGTCACTGTATCTCTGAAAGGAAAGGGCTGGAAAAGGGGCAGAAGAGGGCAGCCGAGATAATTAAGGGAGTCATTCATACGAGGAAAGGCTGGGATTTGTCTGTCTAGAAAAAAGATGGCTGAGGGGAGACATGGTAAAGTAAAGGTAAAGGTTCCCTTGCTCGAAAGCCAGTCGAGTCGGACTCTAGGGTTGCGGTGCTCATCTCCGTTTCAAAGCCGAAGAGCCAGCGCTGTCCGAAGATGTTTCTGTGGTCACGTGGCCGGCATGACTAAACACAAAGGCGCACGGAACGCTGTTACCTTCCCACCGAAGTGGTACCTATTTATCTACTTGCAATTTCTTGCTTTCAAACTGCTAGGTTAGCAGGAGCTGGAACTAGAGACAGGAGCTCACTCCGTCATGCGGCAACCCAGGTCTCGAACTGCTGAACTACCGACCTTCCACAGCCTGCAGTTCAGCGTCTTAACCACTTGAGCCACCGCAGCTCCAATTATGCATGGGGTGGAGAACGTGAGTAGAGAGCTTTTTCCTCCGTCTCCCATACGGTTGGTAGCTCTGGGTTGGGAAATACCTGCTGTAGGTCCTCTCACTGGAGAAAACTGAATGAAATTTGTTAAAACAAACAAATACCAGAAAGCTAGAGGCCAAATTGGACATTACAACACGCACAGGCCTGTGGACAGTTTTGGAGCTGAATTTGGCCTCGAGAACTGCAGGCAATCTCCACCCCACCCCACCCCACCCCACCCCTGGGCATTTCAATTGCGGCACTTGAAAAGACACATGGGGAGAGGCAAAATCGCCTGATCCTGCCACACGGTGCCCCTCATGGGATTTTAAATGGGCTGAATTGAGCTGTAAAAAGGCACTGGCATCCATGGGCCAGATTTGTCGTTACTGTAAAGTCCAGTTTGGTCCCAAACCTCCAAATCACTGGGGAACAGTCTAGGGTTGTAAAATACCTGGAGACTTTGGGGGTGGAGCCGGGAGAGGGCGGGGTTTGGGGAGGGGAGGGGCCTCCGCATGGGACAGTGCCCACAGAGTCCACCCTTCAAAGCAGCCATTTTCTCCAGGGGAGCTGATCTCTGCCAGCTGGAGATCAGTTGTAAAAACAGGAGATCCCCAGGCCCCACCTGGAGGCTGGCAACCCTAGGGCAGTCACACAGAATAAAAATTTAAAACAATATGCCCATCTCCCCGTGAGTGGTTCAGGGTCGACCAAGAGGTCGCATGAATGGCCAAATCTGTGCTCCGTCTTAGGAGTTCCTGTCTTAAGGAATGGGAGGAAATCTCTGATACTCAGGATTTACTCTTCTCTTGAGGTACAGAAAGGCAAGGCACCCATCTGTGGCATCTCTGCATGAGCCACTGCTCTAAGGTCAAGCCACATGGAACACTGGAGGCATACCCCAACATTAGGAACCCATTTTTAAAGTGTGTGTTAGAACCAAACGTGCCTCCGGTTTTACCTCAGAAGAAATAAAGGCACATAATGCCATTGTCGGAAGTTCAGGACACCCCACTCTACCATCAGCATCAGAAATCTGCATTAGCCATAGCTCAGTCGTTCCAGTGAGTCAGTGTGGAATAATGATTAAGGTGTTGGAGAACAGTCTGAGAGACACAGGTTCAAATTCTGAGTCTCCCATGCAATTCAGTGCAGTGCATGACCTTGGGCCAATCCCTCTCAGCCTAAGCCTACCTCACAGTGTTGTTGTGAGGATAAAGCAAGGAAGATGGAACTGTGCATGGTGCTCTGACCTCCTTTAAAGAAGGGTGGGATAACAAATTCACTAGACAGGCAGGCATGAACGTTGCATGTGGAAGGTAAGGACCCACACTCATTTCTAGATAACGGTTGTGGGAGTCCGTTTCACTGTATCTGAAGAAGCGCACATGCACACGAAAGCTTGTACCCAGAATAAAACTTGTTGGTCTTAAAGACACTGCTGGACTCAAACGTTGTTTTGGTCCTAGGCCTTTAGTTTAAAAGATTTCAGGCGGCATGGCAGGAAGGTCTCCGGCCAGAGACCTCCGGCTGCTGCTAGGGTTGTCAACATCCAGATGGGGCCTGGAGAACTCCCAGAATCACAAGTGTTCTCCAGACAACATTGATCAGTTCTGTTTCTACCACATCAGCTTTGTACCCCCTTCGTCCCCTGCTCTGGTTATAGTGGCAGCCATTTGGTACTTGGCTCCACCTCCTGCCACAGCCATTTTGTAGCTGAACCAGGCCAGAGATCCACCGTAAGCAAACCCCCCCCCCACAAACAAAATGTTGTGTGCGGTGGGGAGGGCTTAAAGGGCTAGATTAGAACTGGGGGGGCACACGCCTCAATGGCTGACCTTCCCACTCTCTCGCAGCCTAGCCCGCCCCACGGGGCTGTTGTAAGGATAAAAGGGGAGAGACCCAAGTAAGCCACCCCGAGCTCTTTGGAGGCTAAGGACAAAAGAGATTCATTCCTGGCCACAAGGACCCCCCCCCAGCTCACCTTTGTTGCCGAAGCGAAGGCGGTAGATGGGTCCATACCGTTTGGTTAACTTGAGGAAGTGGATAGGAAGGTCGGGGTGGAACAGGTGGGAGAGGTTTCCAATGAGGGGCAGGGCCCAAGGGCCAGGCAGGTCCCCACACCCCTTCGGCCGGAGAAGCCTGGTGTGCCGCCGGCCGAACAGGGCCACTGCCAGGAACACCAGGAGGAAAAGAGCAGCGCTGAACATCGCTAAGGAGGCCCAAGGTGGGGCGGGGGGCTCTGCAGATATATAAATCCAGGAACAATCATGGGGGGGGGAGTAACCTCTGCATCAGCCGAGAGTTGCCCTCCATAAACAAGCCTCCCTCCTCCCATATTTAAAACCATCCTTGACCCAGTGACAAGTTTGTCATTTTAAAATATTGCCATGTCTCCTTGACGCCAGTGTCTGGTTACCCTGGAAATGGTGGGGGGTTTTTCAACTCTATCATCTGAAGGTGACTGTGGCCATGAATCATGTCCAAGTTTTGTTTTCCTTTGGAGAAACGACTGAGGGGTGACATGAGGAGAAACGACGACTGAGGGGTGACATGAGGAGAAACGACGGCTGAGGGGTGACATGATTGAGGTTTATAAGATTGTGCATGGGATAGAGCAGGTAGAGAAAGAGGTACTTTTCTCCCTTTCTCACAATACAAGAACTCGTGGGCACTCCATGAAATTGCTGAGCGGTCGGGTTAGAACGGATAAAAGGAAGTCCTTCTTCACCCAAAGAGTGATTAACACTTGGAATTCACTGCCACAGGAAATGGTGGCGGCTACAAGCATGGACAGCTTCAAAAGGGAATTAAATAGCAGTGATTAAATGAATGTCATTTGATCCCCCGGGTACTGGCATACTGATTTAGAAAGAGGGAGGTCAGAGGAAAGAGAATGAAGATTTCAGGTATGAAACTGACATTGAAGCTTTCCAATCATCAAGGTCAAATAGATAAGGATCTAAATGCACGAGAGCAGCCACGCGGTTATCAGACCAATGGTTCATTTAGTCCAGCATCTTGTTTCACACAGAGACCAACCAGATGTCCCTGGAATCAGTAGGAGAGACAGCTGGCACCCTGCCCACCTTGGAACAGAGCTGTGTTAAATGCTTGAGTGAGGACTTGAACCTGAGTCTCCACACTGTAACAGCACAACAAAATCATTTTTTTTGTTTGCTGCTGAAACCAACGAAAAATTAATGGAAGTAATGGCAATGATGAAAACAGATGCTTTTAAAAAATATTTGTGCTCCTCCAATAACCACAATACGAACACCTTTAAATGTGGAAACACATTGGGAGCTTGGAATGAGATGAATCAGAGGCTGAAGCCAGCAGAGATTTCTTATTTCTCACATGCGTATCCAGCTGTGTCTTCAAGCTTACAAGATCCCCCATGAGGTGGGTCAGCCTGTACACAGCAACTTAGCCCAAGACCACCACGGCCAGCATGACAAGAGATGAGGGATTTTAATCTGAGTTTCCCCACAGCCCAACTGATCTGTTCCCTCAGTGAGAGGACTGGCTTGGCCCACTCCACTCATTTGTGTGGTCGTTGTGTGTTGGACTAGGCATAGGGAGACCAAGGTTCATATCCCCACTGAGCCACAAAGCTCAGTGGACAGACCTTGGGGCCCGCGACACATTCTCTCTCCCGTTCAGTGCACACTACCTCACAGGGTCGTTTTGAAGATAAAAATGGAGAAACACCCCGAGCCCCTTGATAAACAGGGCCTGACAGAAATGTGAGAGATAAAGCACAAGGTGAGGGTCAGATACTGATTCTCCCTCGACAGTACCGGCTGCTTTTCAAATACAGGAAACATGGAGTCCCTCAAAGATTTAGTGAGGATTCCTCAGTGAGAAGATCAGTAATGGTAGACAGGTTTCTTCTTCTGCAATGCACAGGCAGAAGAATATAGAATCATGGAGTTGGAAGGGATCTCCAGGGTCATCTAGTCCAACCCCCTGCACAATGCAGGAAATTCACAAATACCTCCCCCTCCACACCCGCAGTGACCGCTGTTCCACGCCCAGATGACAAAAAAACCTCCAGGATTGCTTATTCCAGGATACATTAAAAAGGGAAGCAGGATTGGTTTGAAGTCTAACATTTGGCAAGGGTCACATGTGAACATCATGTGTGTATACTAGAACTTGCCACAGAATTCCCTGAGACATTGGGGGAGTTTTTCCTTCCCTGCTGTTTAACTTGAGGGGTGGCGGTGATGAATTCTTTCAGGTTTGTTTCTCCCATGTGCAAATCAAACCTAAGAGTTTTCATGCTGGTGTTTGTTTTTTTATTCCCTCATCTCTAATTCCCTGTCAGATTTTTGGCATACAATGTGTAAGTGTTGTAAGAAATGCATTGGGAGTGCCATTGACAAAAATGAGTGGAATGAAAACGCTTGCAGCGATAACTGAAGGAAAGAACCCTAAAGACGGTGTCTCTATACATCACTGCTTCCAGGGCAGGCACTCAGGGGTTCTTCAACAGATGTTGTTTTGTGGCTCAATGAAAGAATAAATTAATGCATTAAAATAGTTCTACCCAACCTTTCCTTATGGTTCAAGGCCGCTTATAATAGTCAAAAACATTTACAGTTAGAACCAAAAGTAAAATAGCAAATCCCAAATCTCTCTCCCCTCCGGCAGTGAAAAGATCCACCATTCAAACCTCCTTAAAAGTCCAGGAAAAATAGGCAGGCCTTGCAACACAATTAAAGATCTCCAAGGAGGGGGAAGGGCTCCCCTCATCTCTTTGGTGTAGTGGTTAAGTGTGCGGACTCTAATCTGGGAGAACTGGGTTTGATTCCCCACTCCTCCACTTGCACCTGGCTAGATGACCTTGGGCAAGCTGTGGTTCTGATAAGAGCTGTTCTTGAAAAAAGAGCAGTTTCTGTCAGAGCTCTCTCAGCCCCACCTACCTCACAGGGTGTCTGTTGTGGGGAAGGGGAAGGGAAAGGAATTTGTAAGCCGCTCTGAGACACCTTTGGGTAGTGAAGGTCGGGGTATAAGTCCAATATCATCTTCTTCTTCAGGGAGCCCATTCCACAGAGCTGGAGCCATGATGGAAAAGGCCCAGGCTCTGGTCAATGCTAGTCGGGCCACCCTATGTGGTGGGATAGCCAACAGATGGCCACCCGATGACCACAGCTGGCATGCAGGTGAAGGTTCGAGGGTTCAAATAAACGACACGACACACAGATCTGCCGAAGCTCTCTGATCCAGCTGTCTTATCCAGACTGGCCCAGCAGCGCTTTATTAAGGCTTTTTCTTTTCCCTCCCCCTTGCCCTGTATATTGAAAAAGCTACAAGCAGAGGACTCTAAACTAGGATCACAGTATGTTCTTTACAGAATGGTCTTTGCCCACAGCTCACTGTATCTTTTACCCAACTATAGCCAAGTTACTTCTATCAGTTGACTCAGCAGATGTAACTGCACACTACTGTCTAATCTCCCTGTGGGAACATAGAACTCCGGGCATGCCTCTCAGAGATTCGCCGTTCCCACATGCAGGGACTACAGGGCAGAGATTCTGATAGTCCTCTGGACTATGGGATTAGAATCTCACAGAGCCAGTCAAATCAAGCACACGCTGCCATCCACCCACACCCAGCAAGGACAGACGAGACATAAAGATAATAAAACCTACTTTATTCAACATTCTGCATAATAAAATTAGATTGAAACAGCTCCTTCATCGTCATCCCATTCCATGTTCATCTTGTTCCACCCAGGAGTCCTCTCTCTCAGGAATCAACGTGGCCTTTAGGAAGGAGCTTGAGTGAGGGGGTTTTCAGGTCACTTTATCACCACAGAGGCTTCCCTGGCTACATTTCCGGCTGGATCTGTATCCCTCCATCTTCAGGCAAGGATCAGGCTTCGATAAAGAATTCACACCCTCTCACACACACACCCCAAACCTGGAGAGTGTCAACCACTTCTTACCCGTTATTGTCTCATTTATGAGGTAAAAAATATGAAGGTAGGAATGGAAAGGTTAGAAATGAACAAAAGGACGATTTTAACGTTTGTGTGCCTGCAGAGAGGAGACAGAGCAGAATATGGGGATATGCCAAGCGCCAATATAAAAATCTCTTATAGAAACAGTCAAAATAGTTTGAAAACACCATGAGCATGACCCAGCAAAGTCTTAAGCACTTTTTTTTTTTTACAAAAGAAGCAGGAAAGATAAAAACACTTCTATTTAAAATACTGCGGCTGAACTCCGGGCTGGATCAGGCCCTCCAATATGACCTCGATTACCAAGTGGAACAATTTAGTCCTCTGTCCCGAAGAAAGCGTTAAGCCCAAATTAGGGACTTCTCCTCAGAAACAGCTTCCCCCCCCCACCAGGGTGATTTCTCAACTTTCAGTCTCGGGAGACAGATCCTCCAACCAAGGGGAAGGAGAAGGGGCTCTAACCCAATCCTTCCTGAATGCCACGAATCCGCCGAGCCAGCTGTATATCCTTGGGGTAGAGGGTGACCCGTTTGGCGTGAATGGCACAGATGTAGGCATCCTCCATCAGGTGTACAAGAAATGCTTCAGCAGCCTATGAAAGGAGAGGAAAATGAAGACAGGTGGGCTGATAACAGACGGAAAATGCAGTGCCCCATGCAAGTACCGCAATGTGGGGGAAAGCTGTCACTTCATAGAGCTGAAGGTACACGTGGAAACCTTGAGGCGAATTTGTCTCTCTCACAGAACCACTTGAGGGGGGGGGGGAAGTGCAACAGGATATTCCCTCAGCAAGAGAATTAAGCCAGGCTTTCTCAGTTTAGTTTTCTGTGCACATGGTGGTTTTTTAAATAAATTTTACTTTAACTTTTTAAGGGAATATAGAATAAAGAAAAGGAATAGAGGAGAAGGAATAAAAGGCATGATTACAAAAACACAATACAGAGGGCAATTTTGCAGATATTAAGGACAATCCTTGATTAAAATACACTTGTAGATACAATGAATATACGAGATGGTAGCTTAAAAAGCAAGTATAACAACCTACTTGACTTATTTTACCATTTTCTCATGACATATTATCATTTTTATCCTATCTTATCAAGCTTATCTATTCTACAATAAAACATGAATAACCTCATAGAAATGTTGCATATAATTTTAACACATTTTAACATAACAGTTTATTGTAATAGAAGTCATATAAGAGAGGATATCCTTTCATATTAAAACCATCACCTGTGCACAGGGTTTGAACCACACCAGAAAATATAAAAAGCTAACCTGCTGCTTCCTTCTTTGGGGGCCAACGGGCCATGTGCAAAGGCAACCTCCCCCCACACTCAAGTCACCAGAGACACTGGTGGGTACCCTTACTTGGGAGCAATTTCGGGCTTTTTTGCAAAAGGAAATTACACAGGCAGTAAAGGATGCCTGCAAAAACCTGATCGAAAGCCCAAGAAGTGTAATTCAAAATAAGGGAGAAATCGGAGAGCACGTTCAACTTATTCAGAGTTTTGATGAGGACTCCAACGATCCCCAAGAGGAGGAGAGAGAGCTGTTTGATAATCAGTTGATAACTATAGGAAAAGAGACGCTGGAAAACAAGGAAGCTCCAGGATGTGGCTTAAATGAAACAGAAGACTTTGTATTGGAAAAAAAATAATTTGGAAGGTGTAATGATTTCATGTTTAACTGTGTGTGTGTGGCTTTAAAAGTTTGGTTTGCATGGCTGTGATGATAATCTAGAGTGCTGGACTCAGGCAAGTGATATGATTGGTGAGTGACAGATAGGGGGAGGGGTTTTGGAATGGATGCTGTGTGGATGATTTGAATGTCTATCAGGAGTGACTGTTAGAGTTTGGACAGTTGAAAAAGACAGTTGAAAGGGAGTTAAGTTATGTATGAGAGAGAAGGATAAGCTTCCCTGTGGGGGCTGTTAAGTTCTGAAGTCTGTGAGAGAAGCCGTCTGTGTTGAAACAGTTATAAGCTGAAGTTGAATGTATAAGAAACAGTTAACGTATATGGCCTAAGGAAAATATTGTTACAAAGTGACATGCCCAGATCCCTGTCAGTAAAAGAGAAAAGAGTGTTATACACCAAGCATGTGTTCAGTATTTAAGCCTTCCTGGTTACAATGAGTTAATCTTTTATTTGTGAATTACTTCAATAAATCCTCTTTTATTTAAAATTACCCACTCTGAAAGAAATACTTCCCAGGACCACATAGACCCTCGTGAATGCCTAAAACCCTCGACATTCCTACCCAGAAATAGAGAAAGCATAAAGGTTTGGAAATCCTTTTAAAATTTCCTCCTACCCAGAAATAGCGAAAGCATAAAGGTTTGGAAATCCTTTTAAAATTTCCTGGTGGCAGCCGGATATATAGAGTAAAACAAAACAGAAAGAACATTTTAAAGTAAACCCAGACCTCCCCAGTTAAGGGGTCATCACAGAAGGTTATTCAGCAGAAGCAGCAAGAAGAAAAAAGAAAAAGGAAAAAAAACGTAAAAGAGGAGAAAAGAATGGTGTAGAGAAACGCAAAATGAACAAAAGACTGAGAATTGCCTGTTTGAAACATGGAAGAATTGATTCGGACCTTAAATTTTCTGAATACAAAAATGCAAATCACTTAAAAAGAGGTTGAAAGGAAAAAGGAGACTACTGAAAGATGGGGAAGAAGGAAGAAAAAAAGATATGTTTGCTGTTAATAGAATCTTTGTCTCTCTTTTGGGTATATATGGTTTTTTGAAGGGGGAAAAAAAGGAAAGAGCTTTAATGGTGTTGTAGAAAGAAAGGGAAAGGAGGAAAGAAAAAGATAGTTAGCACATAAGTGAGTAAGGTGAGAGAGGTTTAGCTTCATGGGGGTGAGTTATATTGTTTAGTTGGACCCCTTTTTGATTCCCCCCCCCCACTCTCTGTATAGTGTTTTGCATGTTTTGGAATAAAACCTTTCACTGACATTACAATTATTAACAAAAATAAAATAATAGGACAATTTAATTGGATTACAGAATGTCTCTATATAGATGTCTTTTATAATTAAAATAACCAGGAATAAGACATGAGTCGATTAGTTAAATAGAGTGTCTTTGCAAATAAGTTCCTGATCAGAAATATTCTATGAATGTTTTTCTGTACCGGTGATATAATGGCAAGAATAAGAAATGTGGTTTGTCTACAACTGGGCCTCTTAATGTAAGGATAATTAATTATAATTACATAAATAAAAGACTAAGTCGGGAATAATGACTGAATTGTTATGGAATAAGAAAGGCCAATAAGTCATGTTTTTTCTTGGGAAGGTAAAGATTTCTAATTAACTGGTTTTAAGAGCAGAAAAATGGGAAATAAGATCTTAAATAATTTAAAGGAATAGAATAGCTCCATGGGAATAGTTTAACTAGTTTGGGAAAGGTTTAGGTGTAAGAATGTTGCTGCAATTAATTATGAGATGTTATAAACCTTGTTAATGGAGCAACTTAGATAAACTTGATATACGTGGTAATTTGGATTATTATAACGAATGAGATAGGGATGAAATGTATAATTAATTAATGTACTTAATCGTAAATATTGTGATGTGTAAATCATATTTATCTTTTTTCCTCTCTTATATAATGAAAATTCAATAAATAGATTATTAAAAAACAAAAAGACACAGCAGGATGGGTGGGAAAGGGAATTTTTTTCCTCTAGGTCTCCGGCAGAGAAAATACTATGAATCCTCTAAGCGGAATGAATGTGCCCAAGCCCACAGGCAACCTGCCCCGCTCAAGAGGAGAACTTGGCTTTCATTCTATTTTTCTTTCCTTCTATTTTAATTCTGTATTTCTCCATAACCTCTGCCTACCGGTTCCCTTCACAGTCCTCCCCTCCCCCAGTCAGCAATTGGAAAGATGTCAAATGGGTCAAGCTGGGCCCAAGTACATACAACCCCAGACCTGGTCCCTCCCCATCCCCACGCTTACCTCCTGCAAGGCAAGCAAAGCCATCGCCTGCCACTGCATGTCAACTCCTCGAGTGTAGTCCAGACAGATCTCACGCACCTGGGAAAGAGGCAGAGAAAGGTAAGAACCACAGGGCGGGTGGGCCCACCAGGCTGGTCACAGGCATGCCCAGTGCCACGTTTGGGACAGTTTTCTCTCCACCCACACAAGTTACTACAACAGACAGACATCCATCCCATCCCACAAAACGCCACTTAGAGACTTTACGAGGAGCGCTTTGGAGGGCTCCCAACACCATCTTGGTAATTCTTATAACAGCCGGGCAAAGTCAACAGAGGCATGACATCCAAATCGCAAGACGTCCTAGTCCCGCTGTACACTGCATTGGTCAGGCCGCACCTGGAGTATTGTGCGCAGTTCTGGAGGCCTCACTCCAGAAAGGATGTGGACGGAATGGAGCTGGTACAGAGGAGAGCGACGAGGATGATCGGGGTCCTGGAGACCAAGCCCTGTGAGGGAAGGCTGAGGGACTGGGGAATGTTCAGTCAGGAGAAGAGGCGGTTGAGGGGGGGACATGATGGAAGGGCTGGCACGTAGAGGAGGGCAGGGAGCTGCTCCTGTCACCAGCCGAGGAGAGGACTTGGAAGAATGGGTTTAGATTAAGGGCGGGAAGGTACGGGCTAGACATTAGGAAAAACCTTTTTTTACGCAAAGAGTTGTGCAACAGTGGAACCAGCTGCCTCGGGAGGTGGGAAGCTCCCCCTCACTGGCAGTCTTTAAGCAGTGGCTGGACAAACACTTGTCAGGGATGCTCTAGGCTGATCCTGCACTGAGCAGGGGGATGGACTGGATGGCCAATTCCAACTCTGTCACTCTATAAGTATCCCCCCCCCCATACAGGAAAAAAATCCATGGGGGAGTCCACATATGGCAAAAATATAACAATTATTAAGTGCTGTCAAGCAATGTTCCCTCTAAGCTGTGGAGTCTTGAGAGCAAAAATTCTACTTTGTGAGCTACTGGCATTAAAGTTGTGAGTGAGCGATTTGGCTCCTGCACAAGTTAGTTTGTTCTGGAGCCATCCTTCCTGAACTAGGACAAAAATGTGTGACCCGGAGGCTAAAAAACTGCGAGCTAGCTCACACTAACTTAGCTTAGAGGGAACACTGCTGTCAAGTCTAAGCAGATGTACAGCAACCCCATATGGTTAACAAGACAAGAGTTGCTCAGAGATGGCTTCCCATTGCCTGCCTCTGCGTAACGACCCTGGTAGTCCTTGGCCGTCTCCCATCCCATTTTTGAGCCTGTGGGCACATTTGGAATTCTGACATGGCACGATGGGCACAGCAGCAAGACAGCTGCCTCAAAATGGCTGCCACAGGAGGCGGAGCCAGCCACAAAATGGCTGCCGCCACTTAACTTGTGCAGCTCCTTGTGCTGTGGGGGCAGCTGCTGCCAAAGCGACATTCAAAACAACCTGCACAGCCAATCAGATCTCCAACCGTCACTCAGAAGTCTTGCGGGGCAGAAGCGCCACCGGGCTCCGCCCACTCCTTAAAAACACTTGGCGGGCGCCAGAAAGGGTGTTGGCGGGCACCCCGGCACCCACAGGCACCACGCTGAGGACTCCTGCTGTAGACTGATGAAGGATTCCCCTCTCAAGTCTCGTAGCCACTATGCTCCTGGGAGACGCAGGCTCTATTGCCAGTAGTATGGGATAGAGCAGGTAGCGAAAGAGGTACTTTTCTCCCTTTCTCACAATACAAGAACTCGTGGGCACTCCATGAAACTGCTGAGCAGTTGGGTTAGAACAGATAAAAGGAAGTACTTCTTCACCCAAAGAGTGATTAACACATGGAATTCACTGCCACAGTAGGTGGCGGCGGCTGCAAGCATGGACGGCTTCAAGACGGAATTAGGTAGGCATATGGAGCAGAGGTCCATCAGTGGCTATTAGCCACAAGGTATAGATAGGGGTTCTCAGGCTGGGGCAAGTGATACTCTGTACTCTTGGTGCTTGGGGGGGGGGGCAACAGTGGGAGGGCTTCTAGTGTCCTGGCCCCACTACTGGACCTCCTGATGGCACCTGGTATTTTTGGCCACCGTGTCACAGAGTGTGCTATTTCAAGGAGGGAATCAACCACCAACACAGTCGCCACTGGACAAGGGCTTTGCCCAGTTTCCTGAACCATGGGCCAGGTTCTGCATTGGGGGACGATGCTCAGAAGAGCCACAGGTGGCTCCGGAGCCACTGGGTGAGTATCGCTGCTCCACACTCTTCAGGAGGCTAGAACTGCTGGACACAAGACCCGCACGTCTCTCAAACCCGCACTGGGGATTATGTCCATTCATTTCAACCCCGCCATTGATTTTGTTTAATCCACAATTTAAATTTCGCTGTTTAGCTTGCCAGTTCAAACTTTCGGCTTTAATGTTTATTATTTTGCAAACATCTGCAAGAAAAGTAGCCAGTATCCTGCAAAGTTGGAAGCATCAATTCATTGTTATCATATTTGTAAAGGCGAATGGGGGAGTTCAGCGCTTACCCAAGTTTGATCTCATCTGCCGGCATCTCCGCAGGGATAAGCAAGTTAAGGGAAGGAAAGCCATAGGGTTATGCAGATGACCAGAGCTCAGAGAAAAGAAACTTTTATAAAGAAAGAAACAGGCAGTGAAAGGCTTTTAAAAGAGTTGTCTTGGATTCAAATTCTAATTCAGTCGTAAAAGTGTCCCACTTTCAGGCTAAACCAATTGTGTTTAGAGGAAAGACAAGAGAAAAATTGGACACAGACACACACACACACACACACACAGAGGAGGCTTTGTGCCTCTAGCACTAAATGTTAATTAAGTAATTAACTGAAACCCTGTTGTTACGCTCCATCCGTCTCCTCTCAAGCATGGAGGTAACTAACAGCACACTTTTCTTTAAGGGTGTGTGTGACTGGCTGTGCAGGAGACATAACACTGCACAACCAATCACCCCCCCAAAAAGAAAAGGATGTTGTTCGTTACCATGCTTGAGAGGAGATGGATGGAGCGTAACAACAGAGTCTTAGTTAATTACTCTCAGCATTCCACAACTAAGAAGGGTGCACTTGCACATCAATCTCCAATTCTGATCTATTTATTTCATTCACTATGTTTTCCCCCCCAGAATTAAACCCAAACAAATGGTGACCATATAAACTAAGGTTTTTTATTCCAGTTTGGTCCTGGATTCTGTTAAACAACTTTTATTATGCCTATGCTGATTTGCTGCTCACCCTCTACCTATATGGATGGACTGGTAACTTCATGTATCTGAAGATGTATGCGTGCACATGAAAGCTTATACCCTTGAATAAAACTTTGTTGGTCTCAAAGGTGCTGCTGGATTCAGATTTTGTTCTGTTGCTTCAGACAAGCATGGCTCCCCACCTGAATCTACTATCGTGGGATAGCTTTAGGCTGAAACAGTTAACTCGGTTACTGAACCACTTTTCAAAAGAAGTTTTCCTTTAAAAACTCACATCCTTCTCTCAAGTGGAAAGGAGAACTCCCTGCCTGGTTTCTACCAGGCTGAGAGCACCACCTTGTGGATACACCATGAGAGAGACCAAATTTGCACAATATGCAGAAATCAAGACTGTGCGAATCAGCTACATGTACTAAAAGCCCCCTATGTAGAGGGAAGCTTGACGCCCCCTAGATTGTGTCTCAAACTACTTTCTGTTCAGTTTGACCCACAGAGCTCTTGGTTGTCCCTCACCTGGACAAACGCAACATTCTCTTCTCTGGTTTCCACTTACGGTGCCTCAGCCCCTCCCCCTCTCCAACAATCCACTGCCCAAATCATCAGCTCCTTTCATTTCCCCAGCCATGGGATGCCCTTCCTTTAAAATCCTACACTCGCTTCCCGTCAGCTGAACCCAGGACAAAGTATTCTATGGCCTTGCAACTCCCCGACCCTACCCAGGATCTTTGCTTCTCTGTCTGAAGGTCTCTGGTTTCCTCAAAGGACTTTACCCTTTCTCCCTCACTACTGTTGTACGCACATTTTATGAACCACTTTGTACTCTGCCACTGCCTAACAGGTTTAACTTAGTAGGTGTGCTTAGCACTTCCATAATGCATATGATTCTGACATCATGAATGTATTCAAGTATTAACTTTGGTTCATTTGTGACTGTTGTTTGAATGCATGCTGGGAAGAAGGCTGAAATGCTGATAGTTATGCTACCCATGACCTTGCTTGTTCTGGCCAGCTACAACTGCGCATGTTTCTGATGTCAGTTACCCTAGCTAGAATGAAGAACAGTAAGAACTCTGTAACCATATCAGTTATATAGATACAACATTGCTGCTTCATAGGTTCCAAAAGAAAAGTGTATTGTTCTGTTAGGAAAAGAAGAACTTCTGCCTGGGAACAACCCCCCCCCCCAGGTCTTAACCCAATGGGAAATAGGTGATGAAATTTGACAATGTTTGATGGAACCAATAATTATGTTTTATTTCTGTCATAGGGGGTATAAAACCCTATGTCTCCCATTGTAACCTTAGGGAGAGCTGTGGGGTCCAAAACCTTATTGGATCTTCACCTCCCTCCTTTGTTGATCAATAAAGTACAAGATCTGATTCTCCTCTACAAGACTGCCGTGTGCTTTCTCAAATTGGGCTGGGGGAGCACAACCCTTGACGGAGTTTCTGTCTTACACTACCCTTGATCCCTGGGACTTTCCCGTCCACCCCTGTCCCAGAATATCTGCACGTTGCCTCCTCTCTGGCTTCCTCTAAATTCACCTTTTAAGCTCTTGGCCCAAGCCATTTTATGGACTATATTTCAGTGAGAAAGGTGGACTACAGGCGGAAAGTGGATTATATAGTGCACAGCCTGAAAGTGCCACTCAGCCTGATCACACACCAAAATAACCCACTTCCAATACACACAGCCAACCTGTAGACCAGGTGTCTCCAACAGAGTGCCCATTGGCACCATGGCACATGCCAGCACCTCTCCTGGTAGAGAGCCAGTTTGGTGTAGTGGTTAGAAGCATGAACTCTGATCTGGGAGAACCGGGTTTGATCCCCCACTCCTCCACATGCAGCTGCCGGTGTGAACTTGGGTCAGTCACAAGTTCTCTCAGAGCTGTTCTGTCAGGAGCAGTCCTCGAAAGCGCTCTCTCAGCCCCACCCACCTCACAGGGTGTCTGTTGTGGGAAGGGAAAGTAGATTGTAAGCTGTTCTGAGACTCCTTCGGGTAGTGAAGGGGAGGGGATAAATCCAATCTCTTCTCTTCTCTACCCGCCAGGCATTTTTAAAAAACGGGTGGGGCTTTTTGCCCAACAGGGCATCTCCCTGGCCCCTGGAAATCTGATTGGCTGTGCACAGTTTTAAAAACATTTCAGCGGCAGCTCCCACCACAGTGTCAGTTTAATTAATTCTCTCCCACTCCTCTTTTCCAGTAGACTTTTTTTTAATTTACCCTCCTGCACTTGGCCTTCCCCTGTGTGTGTGTGTGTATGTCTGCCTCCGCCTCCCACGGCAGCCATTTTGTAGCTGCGCCCACCACCCTGTGTGAGAATTCCGCAGGCTCAAAACGGCTGGGGACTCTCGCTGCAGACTCACCACACGGGCAAAGGGCAGCTTCTGGATGAGCAGGTTGGTGCTCTTCTGGTACTTCCGGATCTCTAGCATGGCCCGCTGGCCGGGCCGGTATCTTCGCCGCCGCACTGTGTGGGAAGAGGATTGCCAGAACATGCAACGTGAGTTCTAAGAAAGGAAGCCTGGCTAGCCCAAGAGCTAGGGATGGGAATGAAATGGATTGGGGGAGGTATTTCTTGTATTTTGTGTGTGTGTGTGTGTGTGTCTGCCTATGCCTGGAAGTCATGGCGACCTCTGGCGACTCCTACTGGGGCATGGAGGACGTCCAGAGAAGTGGCTTGATAGTCTGCCTCTGGTCTCCCCGGCCCTGGTCCTCTTTAGAGGTCTCCCATCCAAATACTTGCCAGGGTCGGCCCTGCTTAGCTTCCAAGCTCTGACTAGATCGGGCTTGTCTGGGCTATCCGGGTCCAGGTGGACTAAAATGGATTTTTGAGGGGAAGAAACCCAGTGGCGAAGAGTCACTGGAAACACCTGATGTATTCGGGAGATCAGCCCTAAATGTACAATCTCACCAGAGTTCAGAAGCTAGTCAGGTTTGATACTTGGATGGGATGGCTGGGTTCAAATCCCTGCTCCGCCTGAAAGGTCAGAGGGATGACCTCGGACAGTCGCGCACTCTCACCCACCCACCTCACAGGGTTGTTGTGAGGAAAATCACAGAAGTTTGTACATCGCTCCTTGGAGGAAAGGTGAAAACACAGACCTTCCATTGTAACAGTGATCAAGCCCATCACAGGCTGAGTAGGCCCTACGGAGCTAGAAGTGGTTTAAGAACATAAGAACATAAGAGACGCCAATGTTGGATCAGGCCAAAGGCCCATCCAGTCCAACACTCTGTGTCACACAGTGGCCAGAAATACCAGTGCCATCAGGAGGTCCAGCAGTGGGGCCAGGACATTAGAAGCCCTCCCACTGTTGACCCCCCCCCCAAGCACCAAGAAGACAGAGCATCACTTGCCCCAGAGCCCCTAGCTATACCTTGTGGCTAATAGCCACTGATGGACCTCTGCTCCATATGCTTATCTAATTCCCTTTTGAAGCTGTCCATGCTTGTAGCCGCCACCACTTCCTGTGGCAGTGAATTCCATGTGTTAATCACTCTTTGGGTGAAGAAGTACTTCCTTTTATCCGTTCTAACCCGACCGCTCTGCAGTTTCATGGAGTGCCCACGAGTTCTTGTATTGTGAGAAAGGGAGAAAAGTACCTCTTTCTCTACCTGCTCTTTCCCATGCATAATCTTATAAACCTCGATCATGTCACCCCTCAGTCGTCTTTTCTCCAAGCTAAAGAGCCCCAAGTGCTTTTAACCTTTCTTCATAGGGAAAGTGTTCCAACCCTTTTATCATTCGAGTTGCCCTTTTCTGCACTTTTTCCAAAGCTATAATATCCTTTTTAAGGAGCAACGCTTCAATCGAAGGCTACTCCCCAGGAGCAGTGGGAAAGTCCGCTCTCTGTAAATCCTGGCGCCTCCCAAGATGAGCCCGTGTTTTTGAGGAATGTTTATCTGAGCCACAACAAAAACAGAGGGGCTGCTAATTAGCCCCAGACTCCACTCAACATTCGGATCCATTAGGCCACGATCCAAGGCATGCGTGTGCTTCAAAGCCAAATCATCCTGCTGACAAGAAGACAATCGTTTGCGCTCCTGGTTTGTGACAGATGAAGCTAAAAATGCTGACAGAGAAACCTCTGTGATGACCAATTACGACCATGAGTCTCTTTAATCAAAGTCACAGGCATATTATCCGAATTCCCCAAGCACCACCCTGAAGTGTTTTTTAAGGGACAGCCCTAACACTTTTATCCATGTTACTGGGTACGTATTCCCAAACTTTTTGTTCAACATCAACTAATTATTGCGGGGTTGTACCAGTTCTGACCCCACCGCTGTTCTAGGAGACTTCCCTTGACACAAGATTTTAGCCAGGGAGGCTCGGGTTCAAATCCCTGTTCAGCCCTGAAGCTTGCTGGGTGGCCAGTAACACACACCCTTTCAACTACCTCAAAGAGCTGTTGTGAGGAAAAAATGACTGGGGGGGGGGGGGGGGGAGAGAAAAGCATCAACACCACCCTGAGTTTCCTTAGAGGGTGGGCAGGATAACGATATGATAGATAAAGCCGGGGGCTGTTAAGAAGAGGCAGGCGAGTCGATGAAAGGTCACCGGTTCCTTTCTCATCAATTCGCCGTGGCCTCCAAAGCTGGGATTCAGTAGCGTTTACCTGGCCGTCCTTCAGCAGGCGCCGCCCGGGGGCGTTGTCGTGGAGATGTCCGTGGTTGTCCTCGCCGTGGAGATGTTGGTCCGCGGCGTCGAGGCGAAGTGGTGGAACCTCTCCTGGGGCTCGGGCCTGCTCGTGAGTGACGCATGGTATCTGGCTAGGAAGAAGAAGAGAAGAGATGGAACTTATACCCCGCCCTTCACTCGGAGTCTCAGAGCGGCTTACAATCTCCTTTCCTTTCCTCTCCCCACAACAGACACCCTGTGAGGTAGGTGAGGCTGAGAGAGCTCTCAAAGAACTGCTCTTGAGAGAACAGCTCTGCAAGAACTGTGGCTTACCCAAGGTCACCCAGCAGCTGCATGTGGAGGAGCGGGGAATCAAACAGATTAGAGTCCGCACTCCTAACCATTACACCAGACTGGTAGAACAAAGGGGAGACAGTAACCTTATTTATCTTTCATTTTTATCCTGCCCTTCCTTCAAAGGAGTGCAGACAGCACATGTGACTCTGTCACAACAATCCTGTGAGGTACGACAGGCTGAGACGGTGCCCCATAAGCCTCACATCCAAGTGGAGATATGAACACAGGCCTCCCCCAGCATGGCACTCTAGACATACCTCCACACTGACAGCCCCTCCCTTTTAACCACTCCCCCCCCCCAAATATTCATATTTTTGGCCAATACATTGTTTCTACACAACGAGTGACTACTTAAAACCAATCAAAACCGGCCTATATAATAGGTCTGCGTTCCCAAAGTGCCTCTTTATACAATAAAAATGGAGGAATGGGTGAGAAGAAGGGGGAAAGGATCGGTACGTGTTGATAACACTGCTGCGGCTATAAGGTATAAAAAGTAAATAGAATAACGACTCCTAATTCAGATCATTTTCCAACTATATTTATATACAAGAGCAGGCAGGGCTGAAAGATGTAAATCCAGTGAATAATTATTGCGATTCCCTGTTATAGGACTTCTTGCCTACCAAAAGGTCTGTTCCCTGTCTTCCCCATCCCACTCCCAGACCAACTTTTAAACAAACTTCGAACAGAGTACAATGACTTCATGTTTGGAGACACGCAATTAAAACAGAGCCATCTTACAGACACATGTTTACAATCCCAGCAAAAGAAATAAATGCGGGTAAATAACCAGACATATCAAATCAGTCATAAAGGGGGAATCGAAAGACTGAGGGTCAAGCCACATCCATACAGGAGAACATGCAAGGAGCCCTGCTGGAACTGACCAATCTAGTCCAGCATCCTGTGGCCAATAGTGGACAAATATATCAACCACAACAAAGTAACAACAGTATGTCCTGTGGTTGTAATAGCACTACAACAACAATAGAATGAACAATCACAACACACACTTCTGATGCCTTCAGACTGCAGAGCTGTAGCCCGTTTATATATGTTAGCCAAATTGCTCTATTATTTAATAAAGATGGGGAATTATAATTATTAATATGCAATTGGCTTATCTATAGGATCTGACCTGTGTATACCAGAGTTAGAATTCCCAAGAACCCAGGAACAGACACAGAAACTGGGTGGCTAAAATAATGATTTCTTTACTAAACATCCTCAAGCATACAAACAATATTCAAACACTCACACACACAATATAGAACTATAAGGAAGCAGAGGTGATTGATAGCTTATAGAGGGGTGATACAACCTGTCCAGGTGTGCAGAGGTTCATGGATTGTGGCCTAAACTCAGAGAGTTCAGGGGTGGACTGCCATTTTGGATTATGGCAGAAAACACACCGTCTGAGGCCATGTTTACACTGGGATATACCCTATGGAAGACAATGCAGGCCAATGGCCAGTCCTGGGGGCTGGTCTCAGGTGAGAACAATAGGTTTCCTGGACCAATGATGAGTCCCAGGGGTGTGTGGCATCAGGATGGGCAAGGCCTAGATGTGACCAATGAGCTTTCAGAGAGGCAGGGTCTGGATTTAACAACTGAAGCCAGGTGCTGGGTGGCTAGTTGAATGGATTATCTGACCACTAATGGTCCTGGCCAGGGTAAACAAAAGGTGGGAGACATCCCTGATTAGTGTCAGGAAGGATTGTTAATAATTTGAATGCTTGATTGGTTTATCCCTGTATCTTGAGGGACAGAGTAGAAAAGACAAGTATTCAGACAAAGAATTAAATAGACTTTAGAAATGTAGATACTTTACCTGCTAGAACTTATTGTTATTCCATAAGCAATAATCTCTGCTGGGTGGAGAGGGAAGACTGGAGGCTTCCTCTGAGGTTGCCTGTCACCTGAAAATGGAGACCCCTTTTTCAGAGCTGTGGCTAGCTCTGTGTTTCAGAACCAAGAGTGCCTTCCTTGGCCTGAGTTTTGTGGGTCTCTGATCTGGTTAGAAGTGGGGTGCCCCGCTATTGGGGCTACCCAAGAGTAAAAGGCAGCGCCACTGGCAACATATATTTTGTGAACTCTTGCCTCACCTTAAGATAAATACTGATACTGTGGATTTGAAATTAGGGAGTTTTGCTTATAAATTTTGACATTGTTGGTTGGTGTGTACTCGGTGACCTTTGGCACCCTGAGGTTTTTTATACTGGATTTCATGATACTGTCTATAATTTATTGTATACTCTCTACAGTTTTAGAATTATGGAATCTGCTTAGAAGAAGGTTTCTACTCGAAACGTGGAAATTATCTAGAAAAACCGTCAGCATTTAAAAACGGAAGATGCCTATTTATTATTTATGGACTCTGATACACAATAAGAATGTACACATAAAGAGTATCAGAAGGAAGAACCCTGCTTCTTTGTTTCTGAGAACATTATATGTGAGATAAAACTTCTGTTCAAATTCTACTGTTATCTTTTGATTATATAATCCATCAGAAGTATATGTTGTGATTGTTCATTCTATTGTTGTTATAGTGCTATTGCAACCACAGGACATGCTGCTGTTACTTTCCAATAGTGGACAGTCAGATTTAGTGTTGCCAACTCTGGGTTGTGAAATTCCTGGAGATTTGAGGGAGAGGAGTCTTCCGAGGGCAGGGTTTGGGGAGAGGAGGGACCTCAGCAGCACATAATGCCCCAGAGTCCACCCCCCCCCCCAAGTAGGTTTGCCAGGTCGCTAAGGCAGCTGACGGGGGGTGGGGTGGGGGTGAGCTTACCAGGACCCAGGAGGTTCTTTGCATGTTTCAGCGATGCACCCACGTGACTTCCAACGTGACCCAGAAGTGACGTAGGCATGTCGGGGCGACACTCTGGTTTTGAGGCAAAAACTCTATGGTAGAATTAGCTTCTACCATAGAGATATTGCGCAAAAACCAGAGTGTCGACCTGATGTCCCCGATGTGCCTACAACACTTCCGGGCCATGTTGAAGTCACACAGAAACATTGCGGAAATGTCCACTGTTCCTCCCTCATTTGGGGGGTAATTCTCCCATCTGCTGATCCACAGCAGAGAGGTGGGGTCTGGCAGCAGGGGACCCCCTCCCCAACGGGGGAGTCTGGCATCCTACCAAGCAGCCATTTTCTCCAGGCAGATTGATCTGTCACCCGGAGACAAGCTGTAATATGTGAGATCTCTAGGCCCCACCATGAGGCTGGCGACCCCAGTCAGATGCCACAGAGAAGCCCACGGGCCTGCTGACTGATTCCCCCGGCCTCTGACATTCAGAGGTATTCTGCCTCAAACTCTGAAGGCCTCATTCAAGCTAATCAGCAATAGACTTATAAACTGATAAACCTCTCCAAGCCTCTTTAAAATCCGTTTGAGCCAGTGAGAATTACAACCAGCAGCCATGAGTTCCAGTAGTCAGCTACCCGTTGCAGAAAGAAGTACTTCCATGTGTCTGTCCTGAATCTCCGGCCTACCAATTTCCTTGGGTGCCCCAAGAGAGGGAAAGTTCTTTCTGTCTATTTTCTCAGAACCAGGCATCATAGATCGATCCATCTAACTGTCAACATGGCTCCATCTGTGGTAGATTAAATCCAGAGACTGGAGTCATGGACAAACAAAACAAATCTTTTTACAAACCTGAGAAAAGCTCCAGGTAAATCTGAAACCTACAATAATAACAACAAAACACTCAAAACACCAAAATGGGGGGATTGAAACCCTCCAAAATGATAGCAGTGCCTGTAGCTTTAAGAAACAAATGCCCTCAATGGAAGTTGCTAGGCAACAGCACAGTATTGCCCGCTTTGCTGCCTTGGTTTCTGTCAGTAATAGGCAGGGGGATGGGGCAGGGTCTTTTCCAGAGGTCTTTTGGCCTTTGAAGGAAGACTCTTCAGGGCCAAGCACACCAGCAACCACTGGGTGACTTGCTATCCCATGATTTGCATGTCTCGTGCTGGGCTGACTGCTTGCCACTGTTTGACACCTTGCCAAAAATAATATATTGTCACAAAATATACTGACTATTTCAACAGTGAATTTTAATTATCCAACCCAAGGAGATTATAAAACACTCTGAGAGACTTTTGTGTAGTGAAGGGCAGGGGGATAAATCCAATCTCTTCTTCTTCTTCTCTAACCGCACCTGTTATTACAGGAATACTGAACTGCAAATGACCTAGAGTCAAGTTCCATAGAACCAGGTAGAGACGAACAAGATTCTCAGGGTATAAGCTTTTGAGAGTCAAAACTCCCTTCAGCATGGGATTCTGAACACATGGCGTTCACTGCCACAGGAGGTGGCGGCGGCTACAAGCATGGACGGCTTCAAGAGGGAATTAGATAAGCATATGGAGCAGAGGTCCATCAGTGGCTATTAGCCACAAGGTATAGATAGGGGTTCTCAGTCTGGGGCAAGTGATGCTCTGTCTTCTTGGTGTTTGCGGTGGGGGCAACAGTGGGAGGGCTTCTAGTGTCCTGGCCCCACTGCTGGACCTCCTGATGACACCTGGTATTTTTGGCCACTGTGTGACAGAGTGTTGGACTAGATGGGCCATTGGCCTGATCCAACATTGGCTTCTTTTATGTTCTTATGTTCAGCAGATCTCATGCCCTGGAAATTTCACTGGTCACTGAGGTGCTCCGGGACTCAAATCTAGCGCTTCGGCTTCAGACCAACATGGCTACCATCTAAAAGTGAGCTGCAGTGGTACATGAGAGGTAGTTTACACAAAGATACAGCTAACATCACTCTGTCTTAAAGGATTTATAGTCTGCATCAGGGGTCATTTCGTAGAAAAAGAGGTGCGGGGGCTCATTAGCATAACTAATTAGCATAACTTATTCGCATATGCCACACCCACTGACATCACCGGAAGTGGACTGTTTTGGATTGCTAGCTATTGGGGGGGGGAACATGCAGATCTGTCCTCACAGAGGAGGGAGAGCTTGTACCTGAATAAAACTTGGTCTTAAAGGTGCCACTGGACTGTTTTGGACCGGGGGGCTGGGGGGAGCTCTGCCACTTACCTGGATGCTTCTTGCTCTGACTGGGCTGCTGGGAGCAGGGGGTGGGGCTTGTTGCATGTGCCCGCCCCCTGGGCTCTTTACTGCCGGAGCTTCGCTCCTGTGCGCTCCTGCAGGAAATGACCCCTGGTCTGCATTATCTATGGCAAATGGAGCTGTGTGAGAAGGGTTGCCAACCTCCAGGTGGTTGTATATCAAAATGAGAGCTCCCGGGAGGAGAGTGTATCAATATAAAGACACTCCGTGGATGAATAACGAACAAAATCAGAAAGATTATATTGTGCAAAACAATTCAAACAGTTCTAAATCTTCGTTAAAGTTCAACAAACCCTTATATATTCTTAAAGAGCTAGGATCCAAAAGTACTTGACAAAAACGGAAAACTCAAGTAAAGTCCACAAATCCTTTGTATAAAGACAAACTTCAGGACAGCAAAGGTTCTACGTCCTGTATGAGCAGCAGCTATACACATGTTAATTTGCTGTTAGTTGCCAGAAAGAGTCAAGAAGATGCATAAGTAAATACAGCTAAGATTGGAGTACCACATTTGGTAGGACATGT
This sequence comes from Gekko japonicus, assembly GCF_001447785.1. Lineage (NCBI taxonomy): Eukaryota > Metazoa > Chordata > Lepidosauria > Squamata > Gekkonidae > Gekko > Gekko japonicus. Next base: position 98,484 of record NW_015163639.1, on the reverse strand, counting down.
AAAAAGCAGCAAATTGGCATACAGATAATAAAGGTGTTACCAACAGATGTAAGAACCAAGTTTGAGTGCAGTGGCCCATTTAAGACCCGAAAGATAGTCGCCCAGCCTCCACTTGAAAACGTCCAGCGAAGGAGCATCCACCATTTCCCGAGGCAGTCTGTTCCACTGCTCAACCACTCTTACAGATAGGAAGTTTCTCCTGATATTTAGCCGGTAATGACTCCATTGTAATCTCCACCCATTAGACCTAATCTTGCAATCCGGAGCAAGAGAGAATAGATCTGCTCCATCTTCTACATGACAGCCCTTCAGATACTTGAAGACTGCAATCCTGTCCCCTCTAAGCCTTCTCTTTCCCAGGCGAAACAGACCCAACTCTTTCAGCCTTTCGTCATAAGACTTGGATTTCAACCCTATCACCATCCTGGTTGCCCTCTTCTGGACACGCTTGAGCTTGTCAACATCCTTTCTAAGATGTGGTGCCCAAAACTGGACACAGTACTCCAGGTGAAGCCTGACCATAGCAGAATAGACCTCCCATGATCTGGACCAGTTGAATGCCTGGTGGAAAATGTCCAGGGCTTCTTTACCATGTATCTAGACAATAAAAATGTCATCAATGTATCACAGGTCTAAGAGAGGTGTGAGTGGGTGGGAGTTTGGGAAAGGAAAGTTCCCAACTTCCGGTTTTGGCGATCTAATGGTGGACGTGCCTCTTGGGAGCTCCGTGATCCGTGAACTGGCGGAGGAGAGGGGGTGTAATTGTACGCGCCCCCCTGGAGCCCTTGTGAAGGGTTCCTAGCCATGGGGCGCCGAGGATCGCCTCTCCCCCGGCACGCTGCCGGTGGATTGAGGCACTCCAATGCCCCGACGGTCTTGCCGCTGTGTTCCAGTACTGGACTCAGAGACGCACACCGGGACAACCATGTGGAGGTCGAGCGTTTTAAACAATAAATGGCATGATCTACTTGAACTACATTAAAAGTGACTTTGGTTGAAGCAAAAACCAGAGAACTGGCTGAAAATCCCCCTTAAAGTAAGCGGGGGGGGGGGGAGGAACCTCCCCCATTAAAATAAAAACGGACATTAAGCAGAAGGGGGACGGAACTTAAAGCGAAAAAAGACTATATTAAGAAACTTACAAGAGATTCCTAGGCGGTTTGCAGACTTTAGAGACTTTTGGCAACTTTACTTTGAATGTAAACATCCTCAAAGATGTCGCTGAAAAAGATGGAGAAAGATAAGCATCTGAAACCTAAACCTTCTTCAGGATGTGCCAGCCCAGCGAGTGCGGTCACGCAACCAGATGTAACCAGTGTTCCCTCTAAGCTGAGTTAGTGTGAGCTAGCTCACAGTCTTTTAGCCTCCGGCTCACACATTTTTGCCTCAGCTCAGGAAGGATGGCTCCAGAGCAAACTAATTTATGCAGTAGCCAAATCGCTGGCTCACAACTTTAATGCCAGTCACTCACAAAGTAGGATTTCTGTTCACAAGACTCCACAGCTTAGAGGGAGCATTGGATGTAACTATAGACTTCTCTAAGATGCTAATGGATGCTTTATTTATTATTATTTGTGACCCCTGCTGGAGCAAATGAGGACGCTCAACGGAAATTTTGCTGCACAGCAACTGCAACTAAGTGAGAACATTAAAAAAAACAGAGCAAACAGCTGAGAACCTTAAAGAAGTGGATGCCAAGATCAAAAACTGTAAAAAACAAATGCAGAAGATGGAAAAGAAGAGAAACTCGGATGAAGCCCAGCTTTTACAGCTACAAATGGAAAAGGCAAGCTTTATTCTGAGATTTCAGGGGGTACCTGAGACTAAAGGGGAGAATCTAAAGCAGATTATGATTGATGCCTTGAGACCGGTTGCAGATTTAAAAGCGGATGTTCTTCAAAGCGAGATGGATGTGATCTATATGTCATATTCAGAATTCATAAAGAAGAAGAATCTGCCCAGTGAGGTGGTGGTTAGATTCTCCTGAAGACAAGTGAGACCAGATACTAAAAGCAATAAATGGAACTACTCTTAAAATTGACAGCAAGGAGATAAGAGTTTTGAAAGACATTCCCTTTGAAATACGAAAGAAGAGGAAAAAATACAGAGACTTGGCTTTGTTTCTACAAAAGAATAACATCCCCTACAAATGGATCTTACCTGAATGCATACTATTCAAATTCAAAGATAAAAGGGGAAAAATTGACTCTGTTATGAAAGCCAATGCATTCTTGCAGCAACAACTCAGACCAACAGGGGAAGAAGAGGAGAGTCATGAGGGAAGTGAAAATGAAACACTTACTGGAGAAGAATCAGACTCGGAATGTGTGGCAGCAGCCCCCAAGCAAGGATATCGTTTGAGGGAAAGAAAATACAAAAGATGAAATGCTAATTTTTTCTGAAGTCTGAATTTGTTTGTTCTTTATTAATATATAAGCGTTCTTTAGTATTGTTCTTTAAGAAGTCAGTAGTCCTGGACTTGAATCATCTAAACTGTTTTAATGATCACATTTAATGTAACCAAATATCTTTTTATTTTTTATTATTAGCATGGTATTGTAACCATTATATGATCACCACCTCTTGGGTTTTTAGTGTTATTTTTTACTTTCTCCTGTAGTGTATAGTTCCCTTTCCCTATTTTCTTGTAGTTGTTTCAGAAAATAAATATATATATATATATAAAAAAGGAAAGTTTCCCCAAAGCTCTATCCCTTGTGTATGTGAAGATTACCATGTAGTATCTTCCAAACTATTGATCCACCAACAGCAGTTCCCAATCTCAACTTTTCTCTGGCAGAAATATGTGCCTAACACCAGTGTTCCCTCTAAGCTGAGTTAGTGTGAGCTAGCTCACAGTTTTTTCGCCTCCGGCTCACACATTTTTGTCTTCGCTCAGGAAGGAGGGGCTCCAGAGGCAAACTAATTTCTGCAGCAGTCAAATCTCTCGCTCACAACTTTAATGCCAGGAGCTCACAAAGTAGAATTTTTGCTCACAAGTTTCCAAAGCTTAGAGGGAACATTGCCTAACACCTAACTGGTCCTAAGCTAACTAGCTAAGAGTTAGCTTACATAAACAGGCTAACTCTTTCTTGACTGAAGTGTGACATTTGCAATATCCCAACAAACTGCCTCTGGACTCCTGTTTTATTTTGCTACAACAGACGAACACAGCTACCCATCAGGAAATTTTACACACGCATGCGAATATTTGTATGATATACAATATCCCACTGACATTTTTTAAAAGTATTGATTCATACACACACATATTGTATGCACAAGTGTGTGCATGAATTTAACAAAAAACCGATTCCATGCAAAGTTTTAAAGTGGCATTTTAAAGATCGAAGCATATTGCATATTTCCTTAAAACCCTCTATATTCGTTCCCCAATTAAAAGCCCCTGTTCGGATCACGTGCCTTGGCAAGGGGGCGGGGGAAGAGGCTACTCCTCCTGCGTCAGGAAAGGCATCATCGTGCTCCGAACAGCTCGGCGACGTCACAGCCGTGAGTGGAACCACAGCAGCCAATGGGAGGAGACCCGCTTCGCTCTTAGCCCGGCCCGGCTCAGAACGAGTTTGGGACAGAACAGAAGGGGGGGGGGGGCTTCTCCACCGCGCCGCCCGACGCGGTTCTGACATGACAATGCTCAGCGCGCCTCACCTTCTGCAGCGAGCCCGGCGTCTCCGCCGCCTCGCTAAATTCGGATTACGCGCCACATTGCAGAGCCCGCCTCTGTGCTCGGTCGCCGATTTATCCTGCTGCGATCCACTAAAGGAAATACATGGGGGAGGGAAGTAGGAAGCGCCCCTTAGAACGAAGCGGCCAATGAAAACGCGCCTTACAACGAGAACTCGGGTCGCTGCTGCGAATGGCTTAACTGTAGGCGGTCGTGAGCGCCGCCCAGGCTCCTCTCGGAACGGCTTCCTTTCAAAGGGAGGGCTGGATTGGCTCGCTTGAAGGAGCGGGAGCCAATCATAACGCGGCGATGGAATGCTAGGCTTTTGTGTTTGCTGTTTACTGCTATTCCTCAACAGGGTTTGCAAAAAGACGGGGAGGGCCACCACCCCCTATAGATGGATCTATAGGGGGTGGTGGGAGGGCTCGGTCGGGTGAGCTTGTTCATGCGCGGGGCAGGGTTGCAAGTGCTGTAGTCGTCCCCTGGGGCTAAGTCTGGGCTCTGTGGGATGGCCCTGGGTGTAAGACAAATGCAGAGGCGACCTTATCCACCTAGGACTGTTAGCCAATATCAAGACAAACAGAAATCCTGAGCCGGTTTACAGTGCAATCCTAAGCAGAAGAAAAGAGCAAGAGTCCAGGAGCACCTTCAAGACTAACAGAATCTGTGGCAGGGTGTGATGAGCCTCAGTGAGTCACCTCTCACTAATTCAGATCTTGACCTGTCCTATGCAGTTACATCCTGACACAGCAGGGATTCGAACCTAGAGCACCAGAACTTCAGGCTGGATACAAAGTGCTGTGTGCCCCATATTAATCACTACACCAAACTGAGAGCCAGTTTGGTGTAGTGGTGAAGTGCACGGACTCTAATCTGGGAGAACTGGGTTTGATTCCCCACTCCACTTGCACCTGTTGGATGACCTTGGGCAAGCCATAATTCTGACAAGAGCTGTCCTTGAAAGGGTAGTTCTCGAAAGAGCTCTCTCCGCCCCACCTACCTCACAGGGTGTCTATTGTGGGGAGGGGAAGGAGTTTGTAAACTGCTCTGAGACTCCGAGTGAAGGGCAGGGTATAAATCCAATCTCCTCCTCCTCTTCTTAATCCTTACCACACTATGTTGTCAAGTAGTTTTTAACAGAGCCCATTGAGTTTTGGAAAGAGCGGAGGACAAGCACTATTGATTCTGCCCAAGCCATCACCAGACTAAAACACAGGCCAAAGAGCTCTTCACTCCCTTGCATGTAAGCAATGGGCTCTTTTCACGCAAACACACCCCAGGAACAGAAGCAGTTTTAAAGAGATTCCAGCAGTTTTTAAGAGATTCCAAAAAACCAGAATGGTGGCACCAAAACATATTACAGCATGAGTGCGAGCCAGCTGGCGTAGTGGTTAAACTAGGGTCTAAGAGACCCAGGTTCCAATCCCCACTTCTGCCACAGGTGACCTTAGGCCAGTCACACACTCAGCCTAGCCTACCTCACAGAGTTGTGAGAATAAAATGGAAGAGAGGGGAACAATGTGAGGTGCCTTGGGTCCCCACTGGGGAGAAAGGCAGGGTATAAAGTTAATAATAAAAATAATAAAGCAGTTTTCATGAGCCAGAACTCACTCCTTGCCTGAGAGAGTTGAACGTGATAGGTTTCCCATGTGTGTTTGTGTGTGGGGGGACAGTTGTCCTTTTTGTCTTGAATTCTTTTGGTTGCTGACTAGAACAGAAAAGCAAGGCTGCATTCCTTCAGGGCTGGCATGACTGCCAATTAAGATCCAGTCTTACTTAGGCTCCCAAAAGTATATTAAGCAGCACTGGTTGAGAGCGGCATTACTAAAGGTCTGGGACTCTATACATAAAAACTTTTATACTAAAAGATCGAGACTGATAATACCTTTAGAGGCATTTACTTTACCTAATGTTTATGAAGGAGAAGAGCCGTTAAGATACCAGGACATTTTGGATAAAAAAGATAACCTTAAATTACCAGAACAGATATCCTGGTGGAGAAAAGCACAATTGGAATCAATATACCTGAAGGACAAGAAGCTAGGATTTAATAATAAAATAACTAAGTTGGAAGAAACTATATTAACTGCAGAAAGTAAAGTGATAAAGAAATTATATAAGATCTTACTAGATGATGTGATGATAGATGAAATTGTGAAAAAAAATATAATTGCATGGACCCAGAACATTGGTTGTAATATTAATCTAGAGGAATGGGAGCAGATTTGGCTGAAAAATGTTAAACTGACTAATGCAGTATCCTATAAAGAGAATATGTATAAAATGTTTTATAGATGGTATATTACACCATATAGATTAGCTAAACAAAATGTTAATTATTCAGACAAATGTTGGAAATGTAAGAATAAGATTGGTTCTTTTTATCATATGTGGTGGTTATGTGATATAACAAAAAGATTCTGGAAATGGGTACATGAAATAATGCAAAAAATAATAAGATCTAATGTTCCTTTTACTCCAGAGACACTGTTACTGAATATATTTCCGAAAGATTTTGATAAAACAGACAGGTATTTGATTGTTCACTTTTCGACAGCTGCAAGAATTTTATATGCTAAATACTGGAAAACAACGGAGACTCCAATGAAACAAGAATTTGTGAATAAACTGAAATGGCTGAGAATGATAAACTGACATTAGAGATGAGAGCTGGAACTGAATGGACTTTTCAGAACACTTGGAAGAGATTTTATGACTGGTATAACATAAGCGTACTAACTTGATTTGTGGAAATTTGAGAACACAGAAAAGGGAAAACCAGTAAGATAGATAAGGGGATAGAAAATTAACAAATAGTTAATCGAAGATAGAATATGAAATATAAGCCTCTCGCTGTATGTTTTGTGTTTGTTAGTTGTAGGTAGGTGTTTGCCTGTTGCTATGTATGTTTGTAGTTTATAATGGGAAAAATCAATAAAAATGTACCCTTGGGTACTTATAAAAGGAAAAGGTCCAGTCTTACTTCACGATACCAGTGCTTACCTTTCAATCTCTGAATGGCCAAGTTCCAGTAAAAGCTAGCTGCCTGACTTTTAGTGAGATCAAGTTCATCCATCATGTAACACGTGTTTGGAAGGCAGCAACACTAGCTTCTGACAAGCTCTGGGTCCGTTCCAAAGGTCTGCTGCTTTCCTCAAAAGGCCTTCACAATGCAAGGTCCGCTTTTCTGAACAGCCACAACTCCTGCTAGGAGCCCTGGTGCAAGACAGGCTCATTCCCAGAGAACAAAACTGAAATCCGATGGCACCTTTAAAGACTAACACTTTAAATGGCACCTTTAAAGACTAACACTTTAAATACTAGTGTGGTGCAGGCTGTGGAAGGTCAGCAGTTCGAGACCTGAGTGTGCCGCATGATGGAGTGAGCTCCCATCTCTAGTTCCAGCTCCTGCCAACCTAGCAGTTCGAAAGCAAGGAATCGCAAGTAGATAAATAGGGACCACTTCGGTGGGAAGGTAACAGCGTTCCGTGCGCCTTGGCGTTTAGTCATGCCGGCCACATGACCACGGAAATGTCTTCGGGCAGCGCTGGCTCTTCGGCTTTGAAACGGAGATGAGCAGCGCAACCCTAGAGTCGGATTCGACTGGCTTTCGAGCCAGGGAACCTTTACCTTTACCTAATCTGAAGAGCAAGGTTTGATTCCCTACTTCTTCTCCAGATGAAGCCTGCTCCTCCAGATGAAGTACAGTTCTCTTGCGACTTTCTCAGCCCCATTTACCTCACAAAGTGACTGTTGCGGGGAAGGCTGCTTTGAGACTCCTTAGGGTAGAGAAAAACGGGGCATAAAACCTACTCTTCTTCCAGTATGCATTTTCATGAGACAGAGGTCACATCTTCAGATAGAACAATAAGTTGAGCAGAGAGGGACCTAGGATAATGAGGTGAAATTCTCTCTGTGGGGAATTGTAACTAGGCCTCTGTCTCCTCAACCCCTCCCACTTTCCTGCTGGCCTCCTGTAATTCCTGTAATGAGGTAAATGACTTTCTTTCATTGTATCTGAAGAAGAGAACTTTGTCTCATACACATTAATACTGGAATAAATGTTATTAGCAGGGCTTTTTTTCTGGGGCAACACACCGGAACAGAGTTCCGGAACCTCTTCAACAAAATTATTTTTAAAATGTTTAAAAGTTCATGAGTTTTCAGTATACAGATTGAAAACTTCATTTCCTTCTTGAGAGTTCCAGCACCTCTTTTTTATAAGGAAAAGGAAAAAAAACCCCTGGTTATTAGTTTTTAAGGTACCACTGGAATTCCGCTTGGTTTTCTTCAACAGACCAACATTGTTCCAGGAAAGCTTATTGAATGTGTCTTTGCTGGCAGTGGCTAAAATGGCGGCCCTCTCGTACTGAGCCTTTCCTGTCATGACCCACACCTCTGCCCTGAGTTGTCAGCCGAGGCCTGCAAGATTTCCTCGCATCAGGCCTTCAGCCGGGTGACACACATTCTTTTTCAGGACTTCCATTA